>NC_064622.1:84396689-84699719 GCF_023898315.1 Schistocerca nitens | reverse complement strand
ATTCGAACTGAGAATATGTTCGAGAATCCTGGAACAAACCGATGTTAAGGATATTGGTCTGTAATTTTGAGGGTCCGTCCTTCTACCCTTCTTATATACAGGCGTCACCTGCGCATATTTCCAGTCGCTCGGGACTTTAAGTTGGGCAAGAGATTCGCGATAAATGCAAGCTAAGTAAGGAGCCAATGCAGTAGAGTACTCTCTGTAAAACCGAATTGGAATCCCACCAGGACCTGGCGATTTATTTATTTTCAACCTATTCAGCTGCTCCACAACCCCAGGGATGTCTATCACTATGTCCTCCATACGGGAATCTGTAAGAGACTCAAACGGCGGTATGTTTGTACGATCTTCCTGCGTGACAGATTTCTCACCTTGCACCTCACATGAACCTGTGAGCTCTGGATTTTGTTGGTTTTTTTTTTTTCGTGAGTTTGAAGCGTTTCCGTTCCCGAGGTTGACGTCTCATGGCACCACACTTTCGCACTATTACAGAGAAGCTTGTAGGCATCTCTGAGCCAAATTACAAACTTCTATGTCGCAATGGTAAACAATTACGAGGTTTCGAAAAAGTGACCCTTTAAGTTCTGTTGCAGAGTGTAAAAAATGATTCAAATAAACAGTAGATTTGAGGAGTATCATACACCAATAAAAGCACAGCAATTGGTGAGAGAAATGCGTTTAACATTTCAGTATTGCTAACACACAAGCCACATATCACTACCAAACAGCTTTTGAATATGCAGGTGGGATCAGACGAAGTTGAGTTCTGCGAATATTAAATTCCGGCGAATTTAATGCTCTTCATGTTTCGCATCATAAAGAGCTTCAAAGCAACAGTTTCCAAAATCCGTTACAGTTCTCCGAATTGCGTGTATTAAATCTTCAAAATGCGGCGTTTCGCGCGAGAATTTGTATTCGAGTGAAGGATGAACAAATAAATCTTCGCAATATGCTTTACAGGTCAGCTGAAATCCACCTAGCTTCAGAGAACTGAATAAATAATGGTTCTTGTGTGTCAACATCGCGTCATTTTACTGCAACTAGCCACAAGCGACTGTTCCTAACAAATATGCTGCTACGAACCGAGCACAAGCGTTCACTGTCAGCATCCTGTTGAGGAGGGCCAATTTAAAGTGTGCGATTAAGTAAAAACCTCCTTGACAGAAAATTTGGAGGTCATTAAATGCGTAGTTCGCGAGACACAAAATAACCTGCGCATTCACCAGCCTCAACAACTCACAACAATTATCTGTGAGGAAAATTAAAACAACTTCTGGAGAGATGCCATATAACACGGGCCTCGGATGCGATAAGACCTCGGTAAACGTTTGTTTACGATCCCGTGCAGATGTCAAAATTGTGTCGAGATATTTTTGTAAAATTTTATGGTGCTCGGTAAATAATTAGAATGGGCAAACTTTGAAGCTAACATTGATGAAAGACCGGCTCTCAAACAGTTGTAAGTAGGCTGTTTCCGATTTTCTTATTGGTAATGCCACGTAGCGCTCTTATGAAAATCACTGGCTGTGCTGTGTGCAGTCTGTGGCTAGTTTGCATTGTTGTCTGCCATTGTAGTGTTGGGCAGCTGGATGTTAACAGAGCGTAGCGTTGCGCAGTTGGAGGTGAGCCGCCAGCAGTGGTGGATGTGGGGAGAGAAATGGCGGAGTATTGAAATTTGTAAGACTGGATGTCATGAACTGCTATGTATATTATGATTTTTCAACACTATTAAGGTAAATACATTGTTTGTTCTCTAATAAAATCTTTCATTTGCTAACTATGCCTATCAGTAGTTAGTGCCTTCCGTAGTTTGAATCTTTTATTTAGCTGGCAGTAGTGGCACTCGCTGTATTGCAGTAGTTCGAGTAACGAAGATTTTTGTGAGGTAAGTGATTTGTGAAAGGTATAGGTTAATGTTAGTCAGGGCCATTCTTTTGTAGGGATTATTGAAAGTCAGATTGCGTTGCGCAAAAAAATATTGTGTGTCAGTTTAAGCACAGTCATGTATATATTTTTCTAAGGGGACGTTTCATACAGTTTCTTATTATGAAGATTCATTTTTCTGATTGTGAAATTAAGGTAATAAAATCATACGGCATCCCTTTATTTCGAGACTTTCACTGCGGTGGTGGTGATATTTTGCCACTTGCCATTCCATTATTCACTGTTCATTGCACACCAGTGAGAATCTGTGACTGGCGCAGAGGAAATACAAGTGGGACGTCGAGACAACTTCCGAAGAGACGCGCTAAGCAAACCTCCCATTCCGTCCTGCCAGGGAAGAAGGAAACTCGCAAGAGCTTTTCGCTGTGAATTGGTCAACGCAGTCCTCCACATGCAAGAAGTTGCAAAGAACAACTCACGCTGTTAGCGTGTCCGACACAATAATGTGTCACGACAGGAACAGTTCATGTCTCATCTTAATTAGTTAATTACTTAGGAAGAGGCAGAACTGCTACGTGAAATTCAATAATCATCAAGGTCTACATTTGATCAAGTACGGACTAGATAGCCGGCCGGAGGGGCCGAGCGGTTCTAGGTGCTACAGTCTGGAACCGCGAGACCGCTACGGTCGTAGGTTCGAATCCTGCTTCGGGCATGGATGTGTGTGATGTCCTTAGGGTAGATAGGTTTAAGTAGTTCTAAGTTCTAGGGGACTGATGACTTCAAAAGTTAAGTCCCATAGTGCTCAGAGCCATTGAACTACAGCAGCAAACAAAGGAACTGATTAAATAACCGACCACCACATAGGATATTTTCTTTGGCACACCTGGTTAAGAAACTGTGATATCCGGGGACTGGTTTTATGCAACTATCTACGCCAATCTGTTCCTGCCTCTTCATCTCTGCAACACTAGTGCAGTCTACATCCATTTCATCCTGCTTTTTACTGTCCTGTGCTCTAGCGGTCCCGTGTTCGAAACCCGCAACCACTTAAATTTTGATTCGTCGGCCGAAGACTACTGGCGTATGAGGTCACCCTCATCCTGCCAGCGGTTCTAGGCGCTACAGTCTGGAGCCGAGCGCCCGCTACGGTCGCAGGTTCGAATCCTGCCTCGGGCATGGATGTATGTGATGTCCTTAGGTTACCAGAATGAGATTTTCACTCTGCAGCGGAGTGTGCGCTGATATGAAACTTCCTGGCAGATTAAAACTGTGTGCCCGACCGAGACTCGAACTCGGGACCTTTGCCTTTCGCGGGCACTTGCCCGCGAAAGGCAAAGGTCCCGAGTTTGAGTCTCGGTCGGGCACACAGTTTTAATCTGCCAGGAAGTTTCGAAGTTCCTTAGGTTAGTTAGGTTTAATTAGTTCTAAGTTCTAGGCGACTGATGACCTCAGAAGTTAAGTCGCATAGTGCTCAGAGCCATTTGAACCATTTCATCCTGCCAGCTATCCTGCCAGAGAGGGCGGAGGAGCGGAGAGAGGTTCAGGGCACTCCCTTGTCCTTGGGGAGCGAAAAGCCCCAAAAGGTGAAAGAATCATCAATGATCAACGGCATGAGGAAGCAGAAGGCAATGGAAACCACTGCATTAAAGACACGTAATGTGTATCCACAGGACATGTGGCCTGTAACTGAAAAGGTGTCATGGTGATTTCTCCAATGGCAAAAGATTCAGGAATATCCCCCCATTCGGATCTTCGGGAGGGGACGACCAAGGAGGAGGTGACCACGAGAAAAAGATTGAATAACCAACGAATGGATAACGTTCCACGAGTCGGGCCGTGAAATGTCAGAAGCTTGAACGTGGTAGGGAAGCCAGAAAATCTGAAAAGGGAAATGGAAAGGCTCAGCCTAGATATAGTAGGAGTGAAGTGAAATGGAAGGAAGGATTTCTGGTCAGATGAGTGTAGAGTAATATCAACAGAAAATGTTTTAACGGGCGTAGGATTCGTTATGAATGGGAAGGTAGGGCAGAGAGTGTGTTGCTGTGAACAGTTCAGTGATATGGTTGTTCTTATTAGAATCGTCAGCAAACCAACACCGATAACGATAGTTCAGGTATACATGCCGACGTCGCAAGGTGAAGATAAGGAGACAGAAAAAGTATATGAGGGCATTGAGAAGGTAATACAGTGCATAAAGAGATATCAAAATCTAAGTCATGGGGGACTGGAATGCAATTTTAGGGGAAGGAGTGGAACAAAAGTTAACAGAGGGATTCAGTTCTGTAATACATTTCAGCTAGTAATAGCGAATACTCAGTTCAAGAATCCCCAGAGGCCGAGGTATACTTGGAAAAGGCCGGGTGATACGGGACGATTTCAGTTAGATTACATCACTCCCAAACAGAGATTCCGAAATCAGATACTGGATTGTAAGGCGTACACCGGAGCAGATATAGACTCAGATCACAATGTAGTAGTGACGAAGAGCAGGCTGAAGTTTAAGTGGTTCGTCAGGAAGAATCAATATGCTAAGAAGTGGGATATGGAAATACTAAGGAATGCCGAGATATGCTTGAAATTCCCTAGGGCCATAGATACAGCAATAAGGAGTAGCTCGGCTGACAGTACAAATAAGGAAGAATGGACATCTCTAAACAAAGACAGTCACAGAAGGTGGAAAGAAAAATGTAGGTATGAAGCAGATAACTAAGGAGAAACCATGGGTAACAGAAGAAATACTTCAGTTGATCGATGAAAGATGGAAGTACAAAAATTTTAAGGGAAATTCAGACCTACAGAAATACAAGTAGCTGAGGAATGAAATAAATAAGAAGTGCAGGCAAGCTAAGACGAAATGGCTGCATGAAAAATGTGTAGAGTCGAGAAACAGACGGTTGTTGGATGAACTGACTCAGCATATAGGAAAGTCAATACAACCTTCGGTGAAATTAAAATCAAGGGTGGTAAAATTAAGAGTGCAACGGGAATTCCACTGCTAAATGCAGAGGAGTAAGATTTGTCTGATGTGCTAGAAGGAGAAACAGGAGTCGATTTAGAAGAGTTAAGCGATCCAGTATTAGAATCAGAATTTGAGAGAGCTTTGGAGGACTTACGATCAAATAAGGCAGAAGAGACAGGTAACATTCCATCAGAATGTCTAAAATCATTGGGGAAGATGGCAACAAAACGACTATTCAAGTTGGTGTTTAGAATGTATGAGTCTGGCTACATACCATTTGACTTTCGGAAAAAAATCATCCATACAGTTCCGAAGAGAGCAAGAACTGACAGGAGCGAAAATTACCTCACAATCAGCTTAACAGCTCTTGCTTTCAAATTGCTTACAAGAATAATACACAGAACAAAGGAAAAGAAAACTGAGGATGAGTCAGATGACGACCAGTTTGGTTTTAGAAACGGTAAAGGCACCAGAGAGACAACTCTGACGTTGCGGTTCATATTGGAAGCAAGGCTAAAGAAAACCCAAGACGCGTCTATAGGACTTGTCGACCTGTAAAAAGCGTTCGACAATGTGAAATGGTGCACGATGTTCGAAATTCTGAGAAAAATATGGGTCAGCTACACGGAAAGAGGGATAAGACACAGCATGTACGAGAGCCAAGAGGGAATAATAAAAGTGGGCGACCAAGAACGAAGTGCTCGGTTTGAAAAGGGTGTAAGACAGGTATGAGGACTTTCGTCCCTACTGTTCAATGTGTACATCGAAGAAGCAATGATGGAAATAACAGAAATTTACGGGAGTGGGATTAAAATTCAAAGTGAAAGGATATCAGTGATATGTTTCACTGATGACATTGATATCCTGAGTGAAGGTGAAGAAGAATTACAGATTCTACAGAATGGAAAATTTTCAAATGTGTGTGAATTCCTAAGGGACCAAACTGCTTAGGGCATCGGTCCCTAGACTTAACACACTACTTAAGCTAACTTAAACTATGCTAAGAACAACACACACACCCATGCCCGAGGGAGGACTCGAACCTCCGGCTGGAGGGGCCCGCAGTCCGTGACATGACGCCTCAAACCGCGCGGCCACTCCGCGCGGCTCTGCTGAATGGAATGAATAGACTAATGAGTACAAAATATGACGGTAGAGTAAATCGAAGAAAGACGAAAGTAATTAAAAGTAGTAGAAATGAGAACAGTGAGAAACTTAACATCAGCATTGCTGGCCACGAAGTAGATGAAGTTAAGGAATTCTGATTCTACTACCTAGGCAGTAAAATAATCAATAAAGGACCGAGGAAGGAGGATATCAAAAGCAGACTAGCACTGGCAAAGAGGACATTCCTGGCCAAAACAAGTCTTTTAGTATCAAATAGAGGACTTAATTTGAGAAAGAGATTTCTGAGAATGCACGTTTGGAGCATAGCAATGTATAGTAATGAAACATGGACTGTGTGAAAACCGGAACAGAAGAGAATCGAAGCATTTGAGATGTTGTGTTACAGACGAATGTTTAAAATTAAGTGGACTGATAAGGTAAGGAATGAGAGGGTTCTGCGCAGAATCGGAGAGGAAAGGAGTATGTGGAAAACACTGACAAGGAGAAGGGACAGGATGATGTGACATCTGCTAAGACATCAGAGAATGACATGTTACATCTACATCTACATTTATACTCCGCAAGCCACCCAACGGTGTGTGGCGGAGGGCACGTTACGTGCCACTGTCATTACCTCCCTTTCCTGTTCCAGTCGCGTATGGTTCGCGGGAAGAACGACTGTCTGAAAGCCTCCGTGCGCGCTCTAATCTCTCTAATTTTACATTCGTGATCTCCTCTGGAGGTGTAAGTAGGGGTAAGCAATATATTCGATACCTCATCCAGAAACGCATCCTCTCGAAACCTGGACAGCAAGCTACACCGCGATGCAGAGCGCACCTATTGCAGAGTCTGCCACTTGAGTTTATTAAATATCTCCGTAACGCTATCACGGTTACCAAATAACCCTGTGATGAAACGCGCCGCTCTTCTTTGGATCTTCTCTATCTCCTCCGTCAACCCGATCTGGTACAGATCCAACACTGATGAGCAATACTCAAGTATAGGTCGAACGAGTGTTTTGTAAGCCACCTCCTTTGTTGATGGACTACATTTTCTAAGCACTCTCCCAATGAATCTCAACCTGGTACCCGCCTTACCAACAATTAATTTTATATGATCATTCCACTTCAAATCGTTCCGCACGCATACTCCCAGATATTTTACAGAAGTAACTGCTACCAGTGTTTGTTCTGCTATCATATAATCATACAATAAAGGATCCTTCTTTCTATGTATTCGCGATACATTACATTTATCTATGTTAAGGGACAGTTGCCACTCCCTGCACCAATTGCCTATCCGCTGCAGATCTTCCTGCATTTCGCTACAATTTTCTAATGCTGCAACTTCTCTGTATACTACAGCATCATCCGCGAAAAGCAGCATGGAACTTCCGACACTATCTACTAGGTCATTTATATATATATATATATATATTGTGAAAAGCAATGGTCCCATAACACTCCCCTGTGGCACGCCAGAGGTTACTTTAACGTCTGTAGACGTCTCTCCATTGATAACAACATGCTGTGTTCTGTTTGCTAAAAACTCTTCAATCCAGCCACACAGCTGGTCTGATATTCCGTAGGCTCTTACTTTATTTATCAGGCGACAGTGCGGAACTGTATCGAACGCCTTCCGGAAGTCAAGAAAAATAGCATCTACCTGGGAGCCTGTATCTAATATTTTTTGGGTCTCATGAACAAATAAAGCGAGTTGGGTCTCACACGATCGCTGTTTCCGGAATCCATGTTGATTCCTACATAGTAGATTCTGGGTTTCCAAAAACGACATGATACTCGAGCTAAAAACGTGTTCTAAAATTCTACATCAGATCGACGTCAGAGATATAGGTCTATAGTTTTGCGCATCTGCTCGATGACCCTTCTTGAAGACTGGGACTACCTGTGCTCTTTTCCAATCATTTGGAACCCTCCGTTCCTCTAGAGACTTGCGGTACACGGCTGTTAGAAGGGGGCAAGTTCTTTCGCGTACTCTGTGTAGAATCGAATTGGTATCCCGTCAGGTCCAGTGGACTTTCCTCTGTTGAGTGATTCCAGTTGCTTTTTTATTCCTTGGACACTTATTTCGATGTCAGCTATTTTTTCGTTTGTGCGAGGATTTAGAGAAGGAACTGCAGTGCGGTCTTCCTCTGTAAAACAGCTTTGGAAAAAGGTGTTTAGTATTTCAGCTTTACGCGTGTCATCATCTGTTTCAATGCCATCATCATCCCGGAGTGTCTGGATATGCTGTTTCGAGCCACTTACTGATTTAACGTAAGACCAGAACTTCCTAGGATTTTCTGTTACGTCGGTACATAGAATTTTACTTTCGAATTCACTGAACGCTTCTCGCATAGCCCTCCTTACGCTAACTTTGACATCGCTTAGCTTCTGTTTGTCTGAGAGGTTTTGGCTGCGTTTAAACTTGGAGTGAAGCTCTCTTTGCTTTCGCAGTAGTTTCCTAACTTTGTTGTTGTACCACGGTGGGTTTTTCCCGTCCCTCACAGTTTTACTCGGCACGTACCTGTCTAAAACGCATTTTACGATTGCCTTGAACTTTTTCCATAAACACTCAACATTGTCAGTGTCGGAACAGAAATTTTCGTTTTGATCTGTTAGGTAGTCTGAAATCTGCCTTCTATTACTCTTGCTTGGTACCAGAGGGAGCTGTAAAGGGCGAAAACTGTGGAGGAAGACACAAATTGGGATACATCCAGCAAATAATTGAGGACGCAGGTTGAGATGAAGAGGTTGTTACAGGAGAGGAATTCGTGGCGAACACTTAGAAAACTGATGAAGTCTCAAGATGTCCTGTTATACGATTTCGCCCTTACAGGTTATTTTCAAACGTAGAAGGTGTTGATACTATGTACATTTACCCTGTTATTAAACTGCCATATAGCTGATCTGAAAGGCACATAATGTGCAATCGTCAGAATTAAAACCAGGACATTAAATGTTTTCGCTTTCTTTATCGATTACCAACTTCCTCTCTTTTCCAATGCGATTCAGTCCCTCTTCATTACTTATTCAATCTATTCAACTAATTTTGGACACTATTCTGTACGACTGTACTTCATTTCCTCCGCCTCTGAACAGCTTCTACACGCTTCTCCCAACGCTGCTTCCTGCGCTGGAAAACCCCTTTTGGTATGGTGCGCAGCTGCTACATCGAATTACGCATAATGTCTTTCCTGTTCTGAAATCAGGTCCCTTTGAGAGTCTTAACAGTTTAGGGAAATGCCAGGAGTAACTCGATGTTAGCTCATGGAAATCGGGATTCTGACAAAGCACAGCCATGTTACGTTTGGTCAAAAAACTCTGAACTGATTGAGAACCACGAGCGGATGTGTTAACGTGGTGAAGGCGCCAATTGCCCGCTGTTCGCAGTTCCAGCCGTTTGCGTCTCCCTGCTTCACGAAGGCGACACAGAACCATTTCTCAGTACTCCTTATTGACATTTGTACCATCTAGGGCAGGGCCGCACAAGGTGCACGCACCGGTGCATCGCACAGTGCAGAGGGCAGAAGGCGGCTGCGCTATGTTGACGACGGTGCAGACCCCACCCCCCACTCCTCGGCTTTGCGCAACAGCGCTGCCTCCCACTTCCTCAGCCTTGTGTCGCTCGCGCCGCCTGTCTCCACCTGTTTCAAAGCTTTTACCCTGTTGTCTCCGTCATTGCCAAATACTAATGTACACTAGGTGGGGAGCTTAGTTTGGTGTACCGGTACAAAAGAGATTTATATAATAACTGTAATGGTAACAATTTTAAATTTGGTTTCAACACAAATGTATCTTCCTATGTGCTCTTTATTTTATTTGCAATTATGCTACTATGATCTGGAACAAGAGATTGGCTGACAGCAGCTCTGAGAGAATTTTTTAAATTACAATTAGAAATAATCGCACGCAATCTAGTTTTTGTACAAGACAAAACATAAAAAAACCTTTCACATACACAAGTGGAACCAAACATAGAAATAATCTTCGTTGCTTCTGTGTGTAACTTGGGAAATTCTTCCTTCTGCTAATTCTGGTAGAATTTGAGCAAACCTTTTGTATTGTAAAACACATCTACATCTACATCTACATTCATACTCCGCAAGCCACCCAACGGTGTGTGGCGGAGGGCACTTTACGTGCCACTGTCATTACCTCCCTTTCCTGTTCCAGTCGCGTATGGTTCGCGGGAAGAACGACTGTCGGAAAGCCTCCGTGCGCGCTCTAATCTCTCTAATTTTACATTCGTGATCTCCTCGGGAGGTATAAGTAGGGGGAAGCAATATACTCGATACCTCATCCAGAAACGCACCCTCTCGAAACCTGGCGAGCAAGCTACACCGCGATGCAGAGCGCCTCTCTTGCAGAGTCTGCCACTTGAGTTTATTAAACATCTCCGTAACGCTATCACGGTTACCAAATAACCCTGTGACGAAACGCGCCGCTCTTCTTTGGATCTTCTCTATCTCCTCCGTCAACCCGATCTGGTACAGATCCCACACTGATGAGCAATACTCAAGTATAGGTCGAACGAGTGTTTTGTAAGCCACCTCCTTTGTTGATGGACTACATTTTCTAAGCACTCTCCCAATGAATCTCAACCTGGTACCCGCCTTACCAACAATTAATTTTATATGATCATTCCACTTCAAATCGTTCCGCACGCATACTCCCAGATATTTTACAGAAGTAACTGCTACCAGTGTTTGTTCCGCTATCATATAATCATACAATAAAGGATCCTTCTTTCTATGAATTCGCAATACATTACATTTGTCTATGTTAAGGGACAGTTGCCACTCCCTGCACCAAGTGCCTATCCGCTGCAGATCTTCCTGCATTTCGCTACAATTTTCTAATGCTGCAACTTCTCTGTATACTACAGCATCATCCGCGAAAAGCCGCATGGAACTTCCGACACTATCTACTAGGTCATTTATATATATTGTGAAAAGCAATGGTCCCATAACACTTCCCTGTGGCACGCCAGAGGTTACCTTAACGTCTGTAGACGTCTCTCCATTGATAACAACATGCTGTGTTCTGTTTGCTAAAAAATCTTCAATCCAGCCACACAGCTGGTCTGATATTCCGTAGGCTCTTACTTTGTTTATCAGGCGACAGTGCGGAACTGTATCGAACGCCTTCCGGAAGTCAAGAGAAATAGCATCTACCTGGGAGCCTGTATCTAATATTTTCTGGGTCTCATGAACAAATAACGCGAGTTGGGTGTCACACGATCGCTGTTTCCGGAATCCATGTTGATTCCTACATAGTAGATTCTGGGTTTCCAAACACGACATGATACTCGAGCAAAAAACATGTTCTAAAATTCTGCAACAGATCGACGTCAGAGATATAGGTCTATAGTTTCGCGCATCTGCTCGACGACCCTTCTTGAAGACTGGGACTACCTGTGCTCTTCTCCAATCATTTGGAACCCTCCGTTCCTCTAGAGACTTGCGGTACACGGCTGTTAGAAGGGGGCAAGTTCTTTCGCGTACTCTGTGTAGAATCGAATTGGTATCCCGTCAGGTCCAGTGGACTTTCCTCTGTTGAGTGATTCCAGTTGCTTTTTTATTCCTTGGACACTTATTTCGATGTCAGCTATTTTTTCGTTTGTGCGAGGATTTAGAGAAGGAACTGCAGTGCGGTCTTCCTCTGTAAAACAGCTTTGGAAAAAGGTGTTTAGTATTTCAGCTTTACGCGTGTCATCATCTGTTTCAATGCCATCATCATCCCGGAGTGTCTGGATATGCTGTTTCGAGCCACTTACTGATTTAACGTAAGACCAGAACTTCCTAGGATTTTCTGTTACGTCGGTACATAGAATTTTACTTTCGAATTCACTGAACGCTTCTCGCATAGCCCTCCTTACGCTAACTTTGACATCGCTTAGCTTCTGTTTGTCTGAGAGGTTTTGGCTGCGTTTAAACTTGGAGTGAAGCTCTCTTTGCTTTCGCAGTAGTTTCCTAACTTTGTTGTTGTACCACGGTGGGTTTTTCCCGTCCCTCACAGTTTTACTCGGCACGTACCTGTCTAAAACGCATTTTACGATTGCCTTGAACTTTTTCATAAACACTCAACATGATCAGTGCCGGAACAGAAATTTTCGTTTTGATCTGTTAGGTGGTCTGAAATCTGCCTTCTATTACTCTTGCTAAACAGATAACATCGGTGAACATCGCTTTGCAAATCAATTAGTTCGAAATGTAAATCTGAAGGCGCACTTTCAATATCCATCGAAAAAGGTTTCACAAAAACATCGAAAATTAGCTGCAGGTAGGTAATTTCCTGAAACAATAACAAAGCCAATGTTAATAAATGAAAGTAATGTAAGCCGTTGTTTCGAAGTACTACAATGCGATAGATTTTAATAAACATTTAATGTGTACTATTGGTTTTAATGTAATGTTACACTTGCATGTGTAACGCAATCTCCTTTATTTAGCTGTATGTCATATACCGGCACATTACCTGGAATCGGTCGTTAAACGCATTTTCAAGGGATTGTAGCATCTCGACGTATTTTTCAAAGCGCGCTCCTTGCTGCACAGATGCTGTCAAACAAAAACATAGTACCGTTTTGATTAGAGCGGTTATAAAAATCAGGCTGTTTTAATAAAGGTACAATTTATATTTCGCTTACCTAGTTCATGAAAGTGTTGCGTATTTTTCTCTGAAAGGTTGTTTTTGAGGAGCTTCAGTTTATACTGGAAAGTGTTTATTTTGCTGATCATATCGTTCATGAGATTGTTTTCTTTTTGGAGTTTCAGACTTAAATCATTTAGAAGAGCCATAATGTCTGCTAAAAATCCTAAATCAGCTACCCATTCAGGGTTATGAAAAAGTGGCTCCGGACGTCCTTTGCTCTCCAAAAACTGAGTCACAGTGTGGCGTAGTCGAAAAATTCGGGAAATCACTTTCCCTTTGCTCAGCCAGCGCACCTCAGCGTGGTAGGGAATATCTGGATACTCCTCTTCAAAGGAAATCAAAAATTCTTTGAATTGACGATGAGTGAATCCATGAGAACGAATGTAGTTCACGATACGCACCACTACCTTCATCACATCTTGAAGACCGATAACTTTCGCACAAAGAGCCTCTTGGTATGCAAAACAATGAACGGAAGGTAAATTTGGCAAGTTAAGTTTTTTCCCGCAGTAGGCCAATAAACCCCTTTTGCTTTACCGCACATTGCTGGTGCCCCGTCTGTGGTTACGGAAAACAGCTTTTCCCAAGGGAGTCCTATTCCTTCAGCTGCCATTTCAACAGCTGCTAAAATATCCGCCCCTGTAACAGTGTCCTTCAACGAAATCATATCCAGGAGCTCTTCCGTTACATGTATGTCGTCGTCCACGCCACGCAAAAACATTGCTAACAGAGCGGTGTCGTTACTATCCGCGGACTCATCAAGTGCGATGGAGTACGCTAGGAAGTTTTCAATTTTGGCTGCCAGTCGTTCATGCAAATTCTCAGCAATGTCGTTGATTCTCCGATGTATTGTCATTCTGTAAAGTGGTACTCTGCTGTACGAGGGATTCATTGTCTCTACTACGTCCAACATTATGCTTTTTATTAATGGCCCGTCCATAAATAGTCTCCCAGCTCCTGCTAAACGTAGAGCAACTTTGTAACTAGCTCTGAGAGTCCTTTCGCAACACCCCTCGTTTTTTCACCCTAAAGTAGAGAAAAAAAGATATGTTAGAAATAATTTATGCGAAAACGAAAACTAAGGAATCTAAACAAATGTTATTTCGTTTCGCATGACCTTTAACCATAATATACATGCTAAAGTACTTGCAACAAACCTCGTTTTTAGATACAGAGTTCTCTTCTGCAAGAGTTTGCAACTTCCTTAATTCTTCCTCTCTGGCATCCCCTGTAATATCACTATACTTTTCTGAATGCAGTTTGCTGTAGTGCCTTTCAATAGACGATTTTCTGACACACGTAATTAGTGTACCGCAGATTAGACATTTGGCTTTATCGTCACAACGCACAAAAAAGTAGGTTTAAATTGTGAAAGTTGGCTACACTCAGCCACAGCGCCATAGATCGCGCTAGAGAGTATTGTTCCGCCGCCTTCACTGGCAGTGATTATTGAGATGTCGTAGTGGGCAGTGGTTGTTGAGAACTCGTAGTAGTCAGTGCTTGTTAAGAACTCGTAGCAGAGAGTGTTTGTTGAGATGTGCTAGTAGGGAGTGCTTGCTGAGATGTGATACTGAAAAGTTCTTGTTGAGATGTGGTAATAGCGAGTCGGTGTGGAGATATATTGTAATGATTAGAGTGATTTTGGTCAATATATGAAGGTAACGAAACTTGATTTATTTTTCATTATTTAATGTCGTAAATAATGCTTCATTACAGGTTCAGTCAACAAAGCATCTGGCTTGTGTTCTGGGATTAGAGTGTAATTCTGGTTTTCTTGAGTAATTATGGTATTTTTATTTTCTTTAATTAATTCAGTATAAATGATATTTAAAATTTCTTGTGTTATTGAAGAACAACCGTGCCAGATGCGTACGTTGAGTCATACTTCCACACACAGAACAGTTACACTTATGCTTTGGTTTCGTAGGTTTTATAGTTGCTGGGGACTTAATTAATTAATTGTGTTAATGAAAATTTCCATTTCATTCTTTGTTATTGTTCTATGCAGTCAGATTGCGTAATAATACTAGTCAGGGTCAACCGTTTACGAGACTTCGTAATCGGACAGACAGCTACTAAAGCAAAAAATTAAAATTATTTTCATTGTATATTAATTAAGCCCCCATGCATGTGGCGACCCTGCCAGGATCGTCCCTTGGAATTCTTCTGATTGTAAAAATAGTAGACAGTAGTATTGTTGTAGTAATTTGTAGTTTAGTAATTGTAGTCTATATTGCATGTGTAGAATTGGCAATTGTCATTCTTCTATTGTTCGTTAATCGTGTATGAGGGAAGCATTTCGTGTCAATGATATTGTTGGAGATATAGTGTCATTGTGTGTAATTTTCATATAGTGACGAGTTTTGTATATTTTGTAAATGATTATGCGATCGATGAAAAAGGCAAAAATGATGGATAGTCAGAATGACGAAATTGTTGACATGGCGAACTCGCCAACACAGGAGAACAGTATGATGAATAATGAAAGGGAAAACAATGTAATAAGTCGGGAAAATAGTCCGGAACCATTTCAAAATTTTTCTCAATCAGAAAACTCACAGAATACGAGATTAACGATAGAAGGTTCTGAAATAGTATCGAACACAGATAGCTTTACAGCCATGACGAAGGAAACTGGTTTTGCGAGAAATGTTAGGGGCGAAAAGAATTTCGAACCAGATCATATGGAGCAGTTGATGGGTGCAATATTAGATTTGGGATCACAAATAGGAACAATTAAAACAGAGATGGGAACTTTACGATCTGAATTAAAAACTGATATGGGAACTTTACGATCTGAATTAAAAACTGATATGGGAACTTTACGATCTGAATTAAAAACTGATATGGGAACAATGGAAACACGGTTTGGATCTGAATTAAAGACAGAGATGGGAACTTTGGAAACACGGTTAGATTCACGAATAGGGAGATGTTTCAAAAATATGAAAGATGAATTAAAGAAAGAAATTAGAGAAGAAGTACAACCGATTTTGAATTCTCACAATAATAGATTAATTGCAGTAGAGATTAGACAAAGGGAACAGGATAGAGAACAGGAAGAAAGAGATCGCGTGTTAGTACAAAAATTTTCAGAGTTAAATTTACAACGTGCGCACGATAAGGAGGAAATATTTGAGAGAATCGAGGAATCCGTACCAAATGGCAGAATAAATAATCTAACACAACAATATGAACAGTTAACTACTAAATGTGTCAATACTGAAACCAGAGTCGCGACACTTACGGAAGACGTAAATAAACAGAAAGAGCAATTAGGTGACTTATCGGAAAGAGTTGAGGAGATTTCAGATAAATTGACAAATCTTAGTTTACATGGGGACAGAGATTCAGATGATACAGCACCATTGCCATTTGCAGAAACCGAAGAGTATCAGAACATAAATAAGCATGTTGAAAATCAGGGAAAATTTAATGAACGCGTGAAAAGGGAATTTGAGGCATTAAAAAAGCAAGTCAAACAAATTGAAGGCGAAATCGTAGGAAAAGACGGCAAAAGAAATTTAGAATCACAGATAGCAGAGGGGTTTGAAGAAAATAATTTGTTTCATTTACGGGATGCAACAAGAGAGCGCCAGGCGCGCGAACTTGACAATGATCCACATTCAAACTGGGACAGACGCGGTAGGTCTTTGTCGCCACGAGGCGAAAACTTTGACTATAAACACTTTTTGACTGTTCGGAAATTTAAGATCTTCCGCAATTCTAAGAATGACATACATCCATGTGCATGGTTAGATCAATTTACGTACGCACTTCCGCCAGACGTGCCACAAAGTCACAAACTGGAAATTATGTGCAGCTATTAATCTCCTCAGTGGATTCACTACACTAAGTGAATATGTGCCGTAGCGTTCACAGGGCCCCGAGCTGTAGTGGTGCTATTTCCCTTTTAGTTTTCTGCACCGCTGCCTACTCTTTCACTATTCTTTGCATCTATAAAAAACAATTCTTCTACTATCCATCTATCTAGACAGTAGGTAAAGAAAAACCGAATTTGACTGTTTTACCCAAAAGTGACTTTGGAAATTACCGTTTGGACTTACTGTATCTTCAGCAGCATACATTCGTAGCTTAAATGAAATTTTACCTGTTTATCTTCGTGACAATATTACTTCATATGTTGACGATATTCTTATTGCTAAACGTTCTTGGAGTGAGCATAACAAAATTTTGGATTCATTATTACGTATTTTTGCACGAGTTGGCATGACAGTGAACTTGGAAAAATCTGAATTTGGTCGTTCTAAGGTGAAATTTCTCGGTCACATTATTTCTACAGAAGATATTCTTCCTGATCCAGAGAAACTAGACGCTATTCGTAATTATGCTGTTCCTACCACAAAACGTGATGTTCGTAGTTTCCTTGGTGTCTGTAATTTTCTTAGACGCTTGTTAGATTGGATGATTTGGCCACACCTCGTTTACACATTTCAGTTATGCACACTTTGGTCCCAGAAAATGCTTTCATAAATTACGAGAAAATTGTTACTTCAATAATATGGAAAAACGTATTCGATTTGTTCTTGCCAAATGCAAATTATGTCAAAAGGCTAAGCCGCCAACTGTTTCTCACAGAGCACCGTTGTTTCCTATCATTCCAGCGAAATTAAAGGACATGGCTGCAGTCGATTTGTTCGGTCCAGTGGTTCGTTCTACTAATGGTTTTGCGTACATTTTCGTAGCAGTGGAATTGACATCAAAATATGTGTGTTTTACACCTTTACGCAAAGCAACAGCTCGTTCAGTATCTAATGCTTTCATCAAACATTTTCTTAAAGAAGTTGGTCATGTTGATAAGGTTATATCAGATAATGGATCACAGTTTCGCTCTAAAATTTGGCTTCGTACTCTACGGCGTCGTAAGATTAAACCAATTTTTATTTCACTTTTTCATCCTCAATCTAATGCTTCAGAGAGATGGATGAAGGAAATCAATAAATTGTGCCGTCTTTATTGTCATCAGAATCACAGAACTTGGGATCAGTATCTTCATATTTTACAAAACATTCTGAATGAAGTTCCTAATGACTCAACTTCTTTACTGCCTCTATTGATATTAAAAAATAAAGTACCAACAAATCACATTTCTGAAATCGTTCCTTTTCCGCCTTCACGGAAACTGCGGCATTCTGAAGTTGTCAACCTGGCTCTACGAAATATTGCGTCTGCGGCTGCAAAAAGAGAGAAATCAGCTAAACGTCCTGGTCGTTTAAAAATCTTGTCAGTTGGTCAAAAGGTGTTAATTAAGTCTCATCGTTTGTCTCATAAAGGAAAAGGCTTATGTCGCAAATTTTTTCTGCTTTATAACGGTCCATACAGAATTCGCAAAATTATCCATGATAACACTGTTGAAGTAGAAACTCTCAAATCTCGGCGCTCTAAGGGAATACATCACATATCGAACGTAAAAATTTTTGTGGAATGACATACTTTAGAGAAACTAACAGCTACATGTAAACATGCAGAGAATACAAGGATACCGCGCCGTGTTCTGGCGGCGGCGCGTACTCAAAGCAACAGTGAAGTCTGCGCGCCGCACAAGGCAGTCGTTGACCGCAAACAATCACTTTCTACGTCACGCGCCTACAGCTGATCGAGCGCTCAGTGCGAATGCACTGACAGACGTAAACAAATACACAGTCTAATTTCTCCGACTAAATTCTGTATAAAGCTATGGTGACTTTATAAATTATGTTATTAACGTTCAGTATTTTTCAGGTTACGGTTGTGTAAAATATTTAAGACCTTCAGGTAAATTCTGTGCGTGTCCGACGTTAAGACGACTTGCTATGGAGAAAATTTCAGGAAGAATGTAAATTCGAAGAAAAAAGTAATAAACTAAAAAAGGTAACTATTAATTGAGTTTATTTTTCAGGTAACATAATTCCACTTAGGTACGTACTTTAGACGTAATTTGCTGCTCGCGATTACGTGATTTATACTTTGTGCGAAATTTTATGTTCTATGAATTTACTTCTGAAGCGACGTGCTTGCGTACATTAACTGATTTTGACAATGAGTGATTAATGAACAGTGTTATTACTTGCGTATATTATGCATCGCTTGGCTGCTATGCTTTTTCACTGATGTCATATTTTTTTATTATGTGCCTGCTGTGCTTATTTATTTAAATTGTAATTGTCAACTGATTAATTGTGCTGACTGTGGTTATGTATGTAAGTTATACTTTGTGATTTATCTGCTTGTGCCTTCATGTTTACTTATTAAGGTTACATATGAACATTTATTTGCTTATGCTGATATGATGATAATGACCTGTTTATTATGTAAGATACATATTTGCTGCTTTGCGTATGGATTGCATATTAACACATTTCCTTTTGTCGTCATAAGTACTCTTTAATTTGGTGTATAGAAATGCTGATATACTGTGTGCGAACATGGAGTTTAGGTCACACTATGGTATTAATTATAGACTGTTTGCTTGGCAGAGCCTCGTTGTAGGGATTGTGCTGCATCCACTTGTTGACATTCTGTTCTCTACTGGTATATTTACTCGCTATTGCATGTTTTGCTTACGCTCAGTGCCTGATATTTTTAAGATAAGAAAATGAACTGCTATAATTCGACGAACGACATTAGTACGAGAAACTTCATAGAAGTCACATGAGCTGGAGGTTTTATGGAAGCTGTATAAATTTATGCTAATAGGAAGGAAGCTAACGACATGACATACCAACACTAGGTTAGACCATTGACAATTATTACACTGCATTCTTCGTGAGTAATTGAAATACGAAGTGACACTTGACACAAGAAATACTCCACATGTTTGCTTCTGTTTGCCATAATTTTTGAAGTGGTGTACACACTGAAATATCACGATCATTAACACTTCGTAATCGTACTTAATTACTGAGAGTTATTCTAACTAAGTCTGTTAAAGGTCATGTATGCATTTCTTTTATTTAATGATGGACAAGGTAACCAAAATCCATCTTATAATTTATAATGAGTAGAAGATTTGGGTCAGATGGATTACACAGAGGTTGTGTGTGGACACTGTGTCTTCGGATTGTATGGGATGATGAGGTTTGCATTAGGGTTTTATCTGTACTTGTTCGAGGACACTGACTAGAGGAAAGAGTCGCTATGGAAGTGAAATGATATTGGTGCTGAGGTTTATATATATCGACGTATTGAAGAGGTATGATTGAGGTATTGAGATTATGTGAAGTTGATGATTATTGGAGTTTTCGTGGACAAGAGGTAAGGTAAATGATATTGATGATCGACGTATTGAAGAGGTATTATTGAAGTATTGAGATTATGTGATGCTGATGATTATTGGAGTTTTGGTGGATAAGAGGTGAAGTAAGTGAGGAGCATATTTTTTTTTTCTCGTTGGTCTATATGGAACAAGGAGGATAAAGATGGCAGACTAGAACAGTCAAATGGAAGGAACATTGTCTACACACACACACTTTGTTAAATCAATAAGCAGTATATACTTTTTTTTTTGGAGAGAGGAAGTAATTGCATATCTTGGCTCACTGACAGTTGTTCAGCAACCGTACAATTTGATCTGGCTTGGCAAACATTGGTCTTGACATGATGACTATGACGCTGACTAACTATTATTGACTGTTATACATTGCTGCCACTACTACTTGATACACATGATGAACATAAAATTTTGACAGAATTGCATTTACACAGTTAACACTATTCAATTACACAGTAGCACTAATGTGGATGAAAGATGAGTGAGTGTTTTTTGTGTGTTTTCCTTTCCCTATCCCAAATTGGTACCAACCTATCTCCTAAATATTATTTTACTTGTTGTTGTGGCTTGCACTGACACCCATAAAAATTATAGGTTTACTGATATTTGTGTATTTGTAATATTTAATATGACAATTATCTGATATCATTTGTGTATTTATTATGATGTGTATGTTTAGTGTAAAAGCATTGTATGTGTATTCAAATTATTGTTCATGCCTGAACTGTCTGATTAGTGATGGTGCTGCACTTTTCAACATGATGTGTGACATTTAGTCATGTTTAATTTCTGCTGATGAACAGTGTGATTAGTGAAAGTGAATATTATGGACTGCTGTCTGCACCTGCTCAACATTGCTGGGTGCCACTGATGGACTGCTTCTACTGAAATGATGTCACTTGTTGGTGTCTGCACCTGCTCAACATTGCTGGTGCCACTATTGGAACTGCTTATACTGAAATGGTGTTACTTGTTGATGTCTGCACCTGCTCAACATTGCTGGGTGCCACTGATGGACTGCTTCTACTGAAAAGATGTCACCTGTTGGTGTCTGCACCTATTCAACATTGCTGGGTGCCACTGATAGACTGCTTCTACTGAAAAGATGTCACCTGTTGCTGTGTGCACCTGCTCAACATTGCTGGTGCCACTAATGGAACTGCTTATACTGAAATGGTGTTACTTGTGGGTGTCTGCACCTGTTCAACATTGCTGGTGCCACTAATGGAACTGCTTACACTGAAATGGTGTTACTTGTTGGTGTCTGCACCTGTTCAACATTACTGGGTGCCACTGATGGACTGTTTCTACTGAAAAGATGTTACTTGTTGGTGTCTGCACCTGTTCAACATTGCTGGGTGCCACTGATGGACTGCTTCTATTGAAATAATGTCACTTGTTGGTATTTGCACCTGCTGACCATTGCTGGGTGCTACTGCTGGAACTGTCAACTACTTGTTTCTTGGGCTATGGAAAGCGTTTATGTGAATATTTGTATAAACTGATTTTTTGTGTATTACTGTTTGTGAAAAGTTATGAGACTCTTACCTGCACATATTCGTCATTGCTGACGCTATTGATTGAACTGTTTAACCACATAATACTTGTGTAAACTATTATGTAAAGTCACATGTATGAAAGAATTTGTATTGCTTACTGTATTCTATATATTAGGTTACTGAAAGGTCAGTGCAAAGCCAAAATTTTATCTAGTTATATGATATTTACGCATTAATATTATCTTTTATTTTTGTCTGTAGTTTTTTGACGAATTTGGTGGTATTTTCACCACCAATGCTGGCAAAAATACCATCAAATTCTAGCCCGTGGAGGAAGGGCATATGAAAGGTGGCTACACTCAGCCACAGCGCCAGAGATCGCGCTAGAGAGTATTGTTCCACCGCCTCCACTGGCAGTGATTATTGAGATGTCGTAGTGGGCAGTGGTTGTTGAGAACTCGTAGTAGTCAGTGCTTGTTAAGAACTTGTAGCAGAGAGTGTTTGTTGAGATGTGCTAGTAGGGAGTGCTTGCTGAGATGTGATACTGAAAAGTTCTTGTTGAGATGTGGTAATAGCGAGTCGGTGTGGAGATATATTGTAATGATTAGAGTGATTTTGGTCAATATATGAAGGTAACGAAACTTGATTTATTTTTCATTATTTAATGTCGTAAATAATGCTTCATTACAGGTTCAGTCAACAAAGCATCTGGCTTGTGTTCTGGGATTAGAGTGTAATTCTGGTTTTCTTGAGTAATTATGGTATTTTTATTTTCTTTAATTAATTCAGTATAAATGATATTTAAAATTTCTTGTGTTATTGAAGAACAACCGTGCCAGATGCGTACGTTGAGCCATACTTCCACACACAGAACAGTTACACTTGTGCTTTGGTTTCGTAGGTTTTATAGTTGCTGGGGACTTAATTAATTAATTATGTTAATGAAAATTTCCATTTCATTCTTTGTTGTTGTTCTATGCAGTCAGATTGCGTAATAATACTAGTCAGGGTCAACCGTTTACGAGACTTCGTAATCGGACAGACAGCTACTAAAGCAAAAAATTAAAATTATTTTCATTGTATATTAATTAAGCCCCCATGCAATTGACTTTCAGCAATTTTCCCTTTTTTTGGAGCAGATGGTTCCATTATTCCGGTAATTGTCTTGCGCTTACGTATTCCAATGTTGAATAAGCCGTCTGGCGGCGCATTCGGCAGCGCACAGCGTCGGCCTCACCTAGCAAGCCGAGTTGAGGCGAAGTGTGCCGTGTTGAACCCACGCACTGTGCAGGCACTCGCTGCACCTCGCTTTGCACGTGTGCTGTTTTCCGTGTTTGTGCGGCCCTGATCTATGGCATACTTGTGATGGACCACTCCGTTGGAGCCAAAAGCATCTCTTTTGACTCCAACGAAGCGCTCTATCAGCATGACTTTCACATTGCTGCTGACCTGACTCGCTTTTTTACGTCTCGGAGATGATGGCTGCTTCCTTTTCCACGTCTGGAAAATTGTTTCTGGGTCGTACCCATGAACCTATAAATAATCATCAGCGATTGCTATGTGAATAAAGTTGCTATCTCCGAATGAAGTTACTTCTGCTCAGTGTTACCTACCTTGGCGAAGTTATTGCTGAGATTCCCCTGAGGTTCAAATGTTCCGTTAAAATGGAATTAATGTGTCAGCCACTAAAATCAGTCTCCTCTGCAAAGTTCTCAGAGCTTGATGTGAGTATTCTGTATCACCACGGTCCTTACGTATCTACATGATCAAAAACAACCTTATTTGTGGATGTTTAGGGCTTATATGTCTTCTCTGACAAAATGACAAAGTCACCGGCAAAACAGCAAGTTTTTATTTCATCTCTCTGAACTTTAATTCTAATTCCTGATTTATCTTTGGCTTCCTTTACTGGTTGCTAGAAGATGACATCGTCTTCGGGGAAGACATCAAGCATGAAAAGACGTAGGTGGTCCGCAGCTGTCAGCGTGTCTTCTATTCCTACCACAGGTTCCATTCAAATGCAGGAGAATGTCTCCCATGGCATAATATTGCTCCTACCAGCCCGCGTCTGCGGGGCGCTGTACGTTTTGAGCCGCCGTTCACCTCCATGACAGCGTTTGCAGAGACGACCATCGACCCAGTGTAGCAAAAATTTGATTCGCCCGAAAAGCCGACACGTTCCATTCACCGACGGTCGAACCCCGATGGTCCTTTCCCAGTGCAATTGTAACACGTGAACACAAAGGGGTGGTCTGCTGAGGAGCTCCATGTTCAACAATAGACGGTGTGCTCCGAAACACTTATGCGTGCATCAGCATTGTGCTCTTTCGGCAGAGGTTCCACAAATCACCATCTATCCCACTTTACAGATCAGACAAGCCTCCGAACGTCATGTTAAGAGTCGTGGACGTCCAGCCGTTTAGCGCCTAATGGTAGTTTCACTGTCATTCTACCTCTTTTCGTAGATGCTCACGATAGTAGCAAGTGAACATTCGACCAGCTTCGCCGTTTTCGAGATACTTGTTCACAGGCTCTGAGTAATAGTAATCCGCCCTTTGTCAAAGTCGCTTATCTCAATGGTATTCCCCATTTGCAGCCCGTATCTCAGCTATGATGACCCCCCTTATGTATCCCCTCAGTTTTCATACGAGGGTTGGAACTTTAATAGTGGCAACTATTTATTTACAGCTCGTACAAAACAGATACGTGTTTCAAAGTTTTACTGGCCTCCAAAGTAGTCACCAGCATTGTGTATAACCCGTTGCCAGCGATGTGGAAGTCGTGGGATACTCTCAGCAGTGCCAGCTGTGTTGACAGTTCGAGCTGCGCGGTCTATTGCCTGACGAATTTTTAGCAGTTCTGAAGCGAATGCTGTGAAGTGTTTCCTTCAGTTTAGAAATCGAGTTGAACTTGCGAGGGCTTAAGTCAGAGGAGTGCAATAGGTGGTATAGTACTTAGCAGCCCAACAGTCAAACAAATCAGTAACAGCTTGCACTGTACGTGCTTGGGCATTGTCCTGCAAAATGATGGTCAGGTCCTGCAGAAAGTGTCATCACTTCTGTCTCTGTGCTGTTCATTTTTTGGAACACAACCTACGACCAGCTTAGAGACAGAAGTGATGACGCTTTCTGCAGGACCTGACCATCATTTTGCATGACAATGCTCAAGCACGTACGGTACTGATTTGTTTGACTGATGGGGCTGCTAAATGCTATACCACCTACTGCACTCCCCTCACTTAAGCTCTCATAAGTTCAACTCGATTTCTAAACTGAAGGAAACACTTCACAGCATTCGCTTCAGAGCTGCTACAATTTCACAATTTCTTCGGGCAATAGACCGCACCGCTCGAACTGTCAACACAACTGGCATTGCTGAGAGTATCCTACGACTTCTACATCGCTGGCAACGGGTTATACACAATGCTGGTGACTACTTTGAAGGTCAGTAAAACTTTGAAACACGTATCTATTTTGTACGAGCTGTAAATAAACAGTTGCCACTATTAAGCCGGCCGCGGTGGTCTAGCGGTTCTAGGCGCTCAGTCCGGAACCGCGCGACTGCTACGGTCGCAGGTTCGAATCCTGCCTCGGGCATGGATGTGTGTGATGTCCTTAGGTTAGTTAGGTTTAAGTAGTTCTAAGTTCTAGGGGACTGATGACTACAGATGTTAAGTCCCATAGTGCTCAGAGCCATTTGAACCACTATTAAAGTTCCAACCCTCGTACATTTGTTACCGCGTCACGTGCCCGCAAAGCCACCAATAAGCGTGCAACGTCGCCTTGGGCAGTGTACATTGCAGCGGTTCAAGCAACCTGCTGCCAACGCAAGTGGTCTGCGATCTGGAAGACTCAGAATAAGATCATACAGGGAAGATCAAAGCATATGTGTACAGAGTAAACGTCAGACTGTACCTGAATTTCGCGAGGAAGTAAATTATACCGGAGCAGCTGCAATCTCTGTCTCAACAGTCCAGCACCGTTAAATCACACGGAAATGATCCAAGGTGTTATACACTAAGTTTGAAGTACCTGGTAGTCATCGTCGAATGTCTGTTCGTCGACTTCGTGGAGAACACGTGAAGAGTATGTGTATGACACCAAGGATGATGCTTGGTGGATGGTTGGTCATGGTGTGGGCGTCTTTTACAGTCTATTTAGTGAGAACTAATGGAACATTAAAGAAGGAGGGATATCAGACGATACTGATCAACAATGCAGTTCCATCTGCCAAAGTACTTATTGCAGCAGGACAGCGGTCACAAACAAGCTTGTAAACTGCGCAGACGGTATGTCGATAGAAGTAAGAAATGTGGAGAACTGTAGAGAATGATTTGGCCAAGTCAGTCACATGACTTAAATTCCATTTAAACCTTATGGGATAAATTTGACAGGGAGGCCAGGACACTGTGGTCATATAATGTTGGAGATCTATGGAATAATTTACAGATGCGAATGTTGGATATCTATGGAATAATTTACAGATGCGTTGGACTGCAATATCTGTTACAGTAGCACAAAATCTTATCTCCAGAGCCGGCCGGAGTGGCCGAGCGGTCCTAGGCGCTACAGTCTGGAACCGCGTGACCGCTACGGCCATGGATGTGTGTGATGTCCTTAGGTTAGTTAGGTTTAAGTAGTTCTAAGTTCTAGGGGACTGATGACCTCAGAAATTAAGTCCCATAGTGCTGAGAGGCATTTGAACCATTTTATCTCCAGAATGCCAAGAGTCTAAGCAGCTGTTCTGAAGGCAAAGGTAGGGTACTTTGAAGAGGCTAAAATCTAAATCATATTTTATTGTACATAATGGTAGAGAGGAAAAGTATTTATTTTGTTGGTCTGTTTATATTGTACGATGTGTTTGTAGGTAGAAGTTAAGAATGTAGCTTTTATGATTGGCGATCGAAAACTTTTCACCGGTAGTGTAGGTTTCTCAGAAATCTGTCGTATTCCAGTCGCAGTACAAATCTCCCATCACATCTTCATATAGTTTCTCCTTTGTTTCTACAATATGCCTTCAAGACTCTCCATGTATTCCTTCCACCTTTCAACCTACCCTTCTTTGCTTATTATGGACTTGCCACCTGAGTGCATAACATTCACACAAGTGCTCCTCTTTTCTCCAAAGACCTCCAATTTTCCTATAAAATGCATCTTATCTTTCCTGTAGTTATATACCCTTCAACGGCCTAGCATTTCTCGTCTAGCCATTCTCCCTTTGCCAGTTTTAACTTCATTTCATTCTCATTTTTCGACGTTTATTTTCCTTTTCAGCAGCTCCATTTTTATGTTTTTTTTCTCCTTTCGTCAATTAGAATCAGTATATCGCGCGGAATTAAATAGCATTAATTCAACAACAGTAAAAACTATCGCACTCTTCGTGGTACTTGTTGAGAGAAAGCAAACATTTACGGCGGTACCAGTGCCACACGGTAGTCTTGCCTGTTATAGATAAAAGCGTTTCCCTCTACGTCGGCAAAATGTAATCCCTGGGTCCCCTCTGGCGTGGCCCGAAGCAGATTCCCTGGGCGCAGGGTCAGCATAGTCTGTGGCAACTCTAGCGGAACCCCGCCGATTTATTGCCTCTTAACGGACAATCAAGGGCGGCGCTTAATCACCACCTGCCGGCTTCCACCTCCCCTGCTGTGAGCAGACCAGCCTCCAGCACGATGAAGACAAAGAAGAAGGACCACTTGCCTTCACCCATAAGTGAATACTAGAATCAGAATTTATCTTGATACGTCTACGACAAGACAAAGACAAACTCCCGTGAGGTAAAAGGTAGGAACCCTCACTAGCAATAATAATCTCGGAAACAGGTATAGTACGGTAGGCTAAGATTTCCCGAGTTTCAAAGGATTCCAAACCGGCTCTTCCTGCATTGTTGCAAGCAACGAAAGCTACAGTTACCCATCCGTTACCCAAACTGGAGGAAGAAGAAACTTTCATTAAGGAAAAATTTAACCTCGCACCACAAAATAAAGTAGGTCCATTAATAAGAACAAATTGAGTAGTTTTACCTACTCCTCTTGTTTCGTTCTTTTTACCCTTCGCAGAAGATGTCGAAGCACGAAGAGTGCCGTCCACATTGACAAGTGCTTTGTAAACCAGCATTCGCCGGCGACGACGAAAACAACAGCACGATGTCTTACAGCAAAAACCATTCACATCGCGTTTGCTTTAATGCCACCGAAAAAGCACATATAACCGTACCAAACAACCACTTCCACCTAATAAAATTGAATTAGTTCAGAAAATTACGGTATGACATTGACACCTTTTCTTTTTTTTTTTTTTTTTTTTACAGTACGTAACCATTTAAGACGTTATGAGTAGATCGAACCGATCACCTAATGGAAGATAGGTAGATGAGACAAGAACACTTGCGAGAGCAACATGGATGCCTATATAGGGGATGGACAAAATAAAACGCACAGCATCCACTTATAGTACATCTTGTTGCAAGCTGGAACCACTGCGTACGTGTAAATATTGTGACGAGACTGCTTCGCCCAGTGTTGGAGGTTACCTTTAGGTGTTCAAATGGTTCAAATGGCTCTGAGCACTATGGGACTTAACATCTGTGGTCATCAGTCCCCTAGAACTTAGAACTACTTAAACCTAACTAACCTAAGGACATCACACACATCCATGCCCGAGGCAGGATTCGAACCTGCGACCGTAGCAGTCGCGCGGTTCCGGACTGAGCGCCTAGAACCGCTAGACCACCGCGGCCGGCTTACCTTTAGGTGTATTATACGCTTTGTTCTGCGACGGTTAACACAAACAATTGGTGAAATGTGTGATCTCTCACATATAAAAAAATCGGCAACTCGTTGGTGTGCGATTAGCGGGAGCATCCGTGACGAAAACGGCTGAACCGTTTAACGCTTAGCTTCCCAGGTCATTTTTTATCACACTCGGTCCCAGGTGCGACCGGACCGATCGTTATGTTTAAATAGCCATAATATTGCATTCAGCAGTTTCAGTGAAACAGTTGAGTTGTTCATGTAAAAATATTCAAATAAATTTTAAAGTTTATTTTTACGAAAAGAAACGCATTTAAACAAAAAACTGCACAAAATGAATATAATGTTACATGACAATGTTAATGCTACGAAAACTCAAATATACTGAACTTTAAATTTTACTTGTTGCTATATTTTAATTGTTTGTTATGCATGTAACATTAAAAGACACCCACAAAACATTCAAAAAGAATGAAAATTACACTAGCGATTTTCAGGCTTTTAGTTTTCTTCTCATAAGTTTTCTTTGCACTCGCTGGAAATTTTTATAGAGAAATCAAGCCAGATTGATTTCTTGCAACAATTAAGTTTACTTGCAGAGGCCGACAAATATAAGACGTCCTCCTCTTCTTTTTTGGCTCACAGGTTGAGCATGTTTTGCGTTTTTTCAGTCGTTTTACAACGACTACTACTCTTGGTTCTGCTACACCCAAAACACGGTGAATGGGTACACAAAGCTCACGGGCTACGTGATATTGTTCAAAATGGTTCAAATGGCTCTGAGCACTATGGGACTTAACATCTGAGATCATCAGTCCCCTAGAACTTAGAACTACTTAAATCTAACCAACCTAAGGACATCACACACATCCATGCCCGAGGCAGGATTCGAACCTGCGACCGTAGCAGTCGCGCGGTTCCAGACTCGTGATATTGTTGACTCACTGTTTTATCTGAGGTGTCACCAACGAATTTATGCGAGCTTCTTCAAAAAAAAATTAAAACGGTTCACCTTAGTATCGTCTTTGTAGGAAGTGTAAGGACAAATGCATTCACCCCACTTACGTCCAACATGCGGAAAAACAACGCCATTGGCCATCGTTGGAAGAGGCTTCCACGACCAACGATATCTGTCTCATCAAAACATATTTCTATCAGAAACTTTAGCTAAAGATTCAGTCCGTACAATTCTGTCTTCATCACTTCGGCCACTTACTTCATTCAAGGATTTCACAGGTGGCAAAAAGAAATTCGTCTTCACTTTCGCAGTGTTCCTGTTCTGAATTATGTTCACTTTCAATTTCGTTGTCACTATATAATCCAACATCTCTTCCTAACCAGTCCGCAAACCTTTTTGAAACAGTATCCTCAAAGGCAGGGTCCGTAACATGAAATGCAGACGAACACCTAGCTACTGAATTCATAACGCTAAATCCCAGGTGCGGTCTCAGAGACCGCTGACACGGAGAAAGCAGTAATAGTATAGTTTCATGTCACATTAAACTGGCTACTGAGAAAGGAAACCACTGCAACTTCGGGAAAGAACAGTAATGCTACAATTTTCTACCCCATCCCTGTGCATTAGCAACGGAGTGACCATAAACGCTGACAGTCTGTGAGACCGCACCTGGAACATTAAGGATTAACGTTTCACGAGCGACAGTATCCGCGGTAATGACACCACAGACAAATAGGATTAAAACATCATCAGCGAAGAGAAACAGTGGGTGAAAGCTAAAATTTACTTGCAAAGGCCGACAAGCATTAAAAAGGATTGTGGCCAGACAACAAAAAACTACCGCGACAAAAGTGGCTGCAGAATTTAGCACTCACCTAAGTGGTTCTGCATCGACAAATAATAATGGAAGACAACGCTAGCTGCTGAAAAAAGTGGAGCCACGATCATAAAACTTGGACACCTGAGGACTGGAAGAATGTTATATGATCCTGTGACTCATCGTTCATACTGCTTCCTACAAACGGCCGGCTTTATGTATCGTGAAACCCAAAAGAAGGTCTACAATCCAGCCTGTCTGCTTCTTACAGTCAGTCGGCCGGTGTGGCCGAGCGGTTCTAGGCGTTTCAGTCTGGAACCGAGCGACCGCTACGGTCGCAGGTTCGAATCCTGCCTCGGGCATGGATGTGTGTAATGTCCTTAGGTTTGTTAGGTTTAAGTAGTTCTAAGTTCTAGGGGACTGATGACCTCAGATGTTAAGTCCCATGGTACTTAGAGACATTTGAACCATTTCTTACAGTCCGGTATGGCAGAGGCTCCGTTACGATTTGAGCGGCCATAGCGCTGTATTCAGCTGGTCCTATCATAGCCCTAACTGGCCGGATTACTGCGAATGACTATCTCGACATCCTCGACAACGAAGTGCTTACTATGACTAGCATATTGCTGCCAAACATTGCCATATTCCACGATGATATAGCGCCCATACACATTACCAAAAAGTTTAATGTTTGGTTTGAGGAGCGTCCAGAATATCATCAAACATCTTCCCTGGTCAGCACAGTTACCCGACCTCAACATTATTGAAGCGATATGGGACGTTTTACAGCAAATACTGAGGAACGGATTCACTGCTCCAGCATCGTTGAATAAATTGTCGGATGTTTTGATACAATAATGGGAGAACATTCCGCTGGAAACTATTCAGATACTCTACGAATCTGTTCCGAAAGGAATTGCAGGGCTTCTCAAAGCCACTGGTGTCCCAACTCCTTATCAATAAAGAAATATTGTGAATATGTCAATGTTCACATTATTTTTCCGCTCACTGTAGCTAAAGACCCTATTGCTTTCAGGATAATGATGTTGATGAAACGCTGATGTACATCTTTAGCTAGCGGTTCTAGGCGCGCAGTCCCGAACCGCGCGACTGCTACGGTCGCAGGTTCGAATCCTGCCTCGGGCATGGATGTGTGTGATGTCCTTAGGTCAGTTAGGTTTAACTAGTTCTAAGTTCTAGGGGACTAATGACCTCAGCAGTTGAGTCCCATAGTGCTCAGAGCCATTTGAACCATTTTACATCTTTAGCGATACCTACATCAGTGAATGTCTAACCATGCCTTGTATTATGTAACTGACTGAGAACCACAGTTTATGCCTTTGGAACAGACGATGCAATATCTTTGTTTCACTTTAACAGCTGAGCCCACAACCCCATAACAACTGATCTAGCCGACGTTGGATGGCTTGGGTGCCTCAACGATACAGATAGCCATACTGTATGAGCAACCACAACACAAGGGTATCTGTGCAGAGGCCATACTAACATGTGGTTCCTCAAGTGTGACAGCAACCTCTCCAGTAGTTGCAGGGGAAACATTCTAGATGACTTAATTAGCTGGTCGTGTAATCTCAGTCAACATGACCTTGCTGTGCTAGTTCTGCAAACGACTAAAGGCAAGTACAAGCTACGGCTGTTAATTTTCCCGACTGCATGATACCATCATCGGTGTAAATTCCGAAGGTAAAATAGTCCCCAATTCGGATCTCTGAGCGAACAGTACTCAGGAATCGGATGTCATTCGCAGAGAAAAACCAGCACTCTACGGGACGGAATTTGGAATCGTAGTTTCCTCAATCTGATAGGTAGGTTAGAGATTTCAAAAAGGGAAATGGACGGGCTGAAGTCAGATGTTGAAGAGTTACTGAAGTGCAGTGGCAGGAAGAACACAATTTCTGCTCATGTGAGTCATCATTATCTTGGACAATTTCCAGCCTCTGGCCGGGTCTACTTGGAACATAAGCCTCTCCATCGTCTCCTGTCTTGCCTCCATCTCTCGTCTTCACCTTGGTCCAGTCTTCTTTCTTCTGGACGCATTCCTCCACTCCTCTCAGCCATCTGTCAGTCTTCCTCATGGCCTCTTTTCTTCCAGTTTCATCTCGTGTATCCTCCTTGGTGTCCTCTTCTCCTCTGCTCATGTGAGTACGAAGTTATAAATAACAAATCAGATACGGGTAACGCAGTAGTATGTCTAATAACGAATGATAAAATAGGAATGCCGGTAAGCTACTACGTAGTGAGCACATTACCGTAGACAAGATAGACACGTAACCATCACGCACCACAGTAGCACAAATTTATTTTCCAACAAGGAACGCAGGAGATGCAGAAATTGAACCATTGTATAAAGAGATACGAGAGATTTTTATATAGTTGAGAAAGACGAATATTGAATTGTGGTTGGCAAATGGAATTCCACAGTGAGAAAAAGGGAAGGAGGAAAAATAGTAAGAAAACTGGACGGAAAGAATGAAAGAGGAAATCCCTGGTAGAAATTTGCAGGGAGCATAATTGAATCATTGCTAACGTATGGTTAAACAGCCATGTAAGAATATTACATATGTGGAAGAGACCTGAAGATACTGAAAGGTTTCAGATTTGTTATACAATGATAAAATAGAGATTTCGGAACCAGATTTTAAACTGTAAGACTCATCCAGGGGTGGATGTGGTTTCGACCACAATTCATTGGTTATGAATATCAGATTAAAACTGAAGGTAGAAAATTAACGAGATGCGACCTGTAAAAATTGAAGGAACAAGAAGTTTTTGAAAGTTTCTGAGAGAAGATTAGGCAACATTTGACTCGAACAGAGGAAAAGATTTGAATAGAAAATGAATGTACAGTTTAAAGAGATGAAATAGTGAAGGCAATAAAGGATCAGATAGGTAAATATGCAAGACCTATTAGATATCCTTGGAGAAATCGGGAGGTACCGAAAGGAGAAAATATAAAAATGCGGGAAATGAAGCAAGCGAAAGGGAATACAGACATCAAAAAATGAAATTAACAGATAATGCAAAACTATAAATCAGAAATGGCAAAACTTAATATTTAAAAGTTCTATGAATAAGCATGGGAAAGGTACATACTACCTATAGGAAAACTGAAGAGATTTTTGGGGAAAAGAGAAGCATTAGTACGAATTTCAAGAGCCCAGATGGCAAACCAGAACCAAACAAGCAAACCAAAGTTGAAAAGTGGAAGAAATATACGCTAGGCTATACAACGGAAATAAACTTGAAGGAAATAGAAAGGGAAGAAGAAGTGAATTAAGACGAGGTGGGTGGTATGATATTGTGAGAACTATTTGATAGAACACTGAAAGACCCAAGTGAAAACAAGAACCCTGGAGTAGACGACATACTCTCAGAAGTACTGAGATCTTAAGGAGACACAGTTTATAGCATTTGTAGAGTTAGAGAAAGCGTTTGGCAATGTTGGTTAAATACACACTTCGAAATTTTGTATGTCATCTTCATAATAAGATGTTCTTCCTGTTGGCAGGTTTCTGACACCATTGCTGTTTCCATCCGATGCCGTTCCAGACAAACTGCTTCACAGTCTGATGTCTTCCTCTTTTTACTTAATCCAGCATCTTTACTCTCCCATACTTCCACAGTACCTTCGATAGATGACGTCAGGATTCTTTTTCCATGCAGCGTATCTCCCAACCAGCCCCTTTTCCGTTTCCTAACCACATTTAGGAGAATTCTTTTTTCATTTCCAATACTTCATTGTTTTCCACTTTATCCATCCAACTGATTTTCTCCAATATCCACCTAACTCACATCTCGAACACTCCATTTTGATCTCTTTCTCTCTTCCTCGACGTCCATTTAGATTAGTTCAGATTCACTTTTCATTACATAGACACGAAGATGACATGGTGTGGAACAAGTCAGGAAGTATAACAAAATAAATGAAACATCTGTCTACAATTCTCATTACCCTGATCATTTGTCAGGAGATTGTCAAAATATGTGAATACATTACAGTAAACTGGAACAGCTAATATTTACAGAATTAATACACTGTCAGAATGAAACATAGTTACGCACTTTTAATTAATTTATCATACTCAAAATATCTAATCTTGATTGTTGCAATCAAGTGCTGTCACAACTTAAATCTAACAGACATTTTTACTTAAGCTGGTCTAATAGTCCCTGTTAAGATATTCATTTGTAAAGTAGAAGTAGTTGCCTATCAAAAAGTCTTTCAAATTCTGTTTCAACTGTTCTTAATCCTGAAACGTCCCCTTAGAAAAATTTATGAATTACTGTGCTGATAAACCTCTTACATTATTTGATTTTCAAACAGCTGAGCAGAACTGAACGTACTCAGACATTTCGTTTTTTACCTATTCTGATCAACACTAAACTGACAGCCAATATTTTTAGCGCAACGCTATCTGACTTTCAATATTCTCTACAAAAGAATGGCCCTGACTAACATTAACCTATACGTTTCACAAATCACTTACCTCACAAAAATCTTCGTTACTCGAACTACTGAAATACAGCGAGCGCCAATACTGCCAGCTAAATAAAAGATTCTAACTACTGAAGGCACTAACTACTGATAGGCATTGTTAGCAAATGAAAGATTTTGATAGAGAACAAACAATGTATTTACCTTAATAGTGTTCAAAAGTCATAATATATATAGCAGTTCATGGCATCCAGTCTCTGATGGACACACGTCCAGATCATTCGCTCTCAAAACTCCGCCATCTCTCTCCTCACATCCACCACTGCTGGCGGCTCACCTCCAACTGCGCAACGCTGCGCGCTGTTAACAGCCAACTGCCCAACACTACAATAGCGAATATTACAACAATGCTAACCAGCCACAGACTGCACACAGCACAGCCAGTGATTTTCATACAGAGCGCTACGTGGCGTTACCAATATAAAAACCTAAACACCCTACTTACAATTCTTAAACCAAAATTTTAATGGTTGCTGGCAATTTATTGAAAATGTGTGTTTCTGATTTATTACCCTCCTGTATTCAGACTTAATAGATTTTTATCCTGACAAGTTTCAGCATTTAATACAAGATGCTTCATGTCATGATTAGATAACCCATTTACTATTGCTTGTGTTTTCACAGCTCTACAGAAAAATGCGTTATATGAAGCTTGTAACCAACTTTTTTCTTGACTCCAGTCGAATTGTGCATAATGAGAGTTTCTTTTTCTATAAAAAGCTTTCATTGCTTCAATCTTGTTTCTTTTTCGCTCGTTCAGTTATCAGTTACCACGCTCCCCAAATATCTATAAAGTGGACCCTGTTCAGTCTGACCTATTCTTTTCACTTCTAAATCCTGTTGCAATTTTTCTTCAAGTCCGAATAGTATCTATGTCAGAGATATTGTTTTATCTGCAAGCAATACCATGGCATCAGCAAATCTGATTCAGTCGATCTTGAGGTTTCCTACATTAGATTAGATTTACTTTCATTCCAATTGATACGTAGTGAGGAGGTCCTCCAGCATGTAGAACATGTCAGAAGAACAATTATACATGACAAATATTTACAACTAAAACAAACAAGCTAATATACCTTCCAAAGGTCCCAAGTGGAATGATCGTCAATTTTTTTAATGAAAACTATATGAAAGGATCATTTTACAACAGTCATTTACTAAGATCGCATTAATGCACTAAATTTAAAATTAAAAAAAATAGAACTGCTACAATACTTATTTACAATAAACACATTACTGCACTGAAATGGTGCAGAAGTTATATATATATAAGTTGGTTCGACTGAAAAATTCACAATGGAGTAGAAAGATTTGGCCACCAATCAATCCTTTAGACTTCTCTTAAACTGAATTTCATTGGTTGTTAAGCTTTTCATGACTGCTGGCAAGTTATTGAAAATGTGTGTTCCTGAATAATGCACACCTTTTTGTAGAAGAGTAAGTGACTTTAAATCCTTGTGAAGATTATTCTTATTTATAGTACTGATCCCATGAACTGAGCTGTTGGTTTGAAAAAGTGATATATTTTTGATGACAAATTTCAGTACGGAATAAATAAATTGGGAAGCAGTAGTTAGTATCACTAGTTCTCTAAACAGGCTTATGCAGGATGTTCTTGAGTTCACACCATGTATGAATCTTATTGCACTTTTTTGTGCCCGTAAAACTTAAGCATGGCTTGATGAATTACCCCAAAAAATAATCCCATATGACATCTTCATTTTTTTCTTCTAGCGTCTTCATTACCTAGTCTTCAATATATAAGGTGATAAGAGATGGTGAAATACGGCAACCTTATCTTACTCCTCTTTCTATTTCAATGCAGTCTCTTATGCCGTTTCTTAGATTCATGATTGCTATTTGCCTTATGTTTAAGTCCTTAATTAGTCTCCTGTCCTTGGATTTCACCTTCTTCAGTTTTAGAATTCCTATCAGTTTGTCACATTTCACTCGGTCAAAGACCTTTTCTAAACCTATGAATCACTAACTCATTCCTCATCCTCTTTCCGTATATCTTTTACCGATCATTCTAATTAGTCCAGTAGCGTGTCTCCTATCATTCTGTTTTCTGAAACGATATTGCACTTCTCTTACGTTCTCTTCCATTACATATACCAATCTACGATTCAGTACCCTCAGCATAATTTTGTCAGAAGGAGAGATTATACTTGTTGTTCTGTACGCTGTATATTTCTTTGTATCTGATTTTTTTGGGGGTTGAAACCACCATTCTCTTGACAAAGTCGTCTGGTCATGTACCACTTTCGTATATCTCACTGCACAAAACTGTCATTTCTCATATGCCATTTTAATACACAAAGTGAAATGATCCCTTAGAAAGGCCATCCAAACCAACAGATGTACCTCTCTTACCACCGGAACGAGGCAACAGTTATGAGGGTCGAGGGACATGAAAGGGAAGCAGTGGTAGAGAAGAGAGTGAGATAGGCTTGTAGCCTATCCCCAGTGTTATTCAACCCGTGAAGAAAAAATTTGGAAATTGAATTTCATGAAGAAGAAATTAAATTTTTGAAGTTTGCCGATAATGTTGAAAGGGAGTAGGAAGAGCAGCTGAAAGGAATGGACAGTTTCTTGAAAAGAATATGTATAAACGCCGCCCTGCCGCCGTTGGATAAGCAGCTGCAGCAGCAAGTCGTATACTCCTAGCTCACTCATTTCTTACATAGTTTAATTCTTAATTTCTTTGCGTGTTTTTGGTACTTGCATTGTTTGATACATAAATTTCGGGCGTATTATAGTATTTGAGAGTTGTAGCATCGCGTTTTAGTACCTGAATAGTGTAAAATCGCGTAGTCTCCTTCCGCTGTCGAGCAGTGTGTCAGCAGTGCGCAAGTAGCAGCATTACTGCATTTACTAGGCAATCTTGTATTTTAATAACCGTTTAAATTTTGTCGATTTGTTTGCGCACTCTGTAGATTAGTTCAGACGTTCTTTGCAAAACAGTTTTTAGCATGGATAGGGACTGCAACTGCTGTGTTCGGATGCAGGCTGAGTTGGCATCCCTTCGCTCCCAGCTTCAGGCAGTGTTGGCTTCGGTCACACAGCTTGAGGCTGTTGGCAATGGGCATCACTGTGGGGGTCCGGATGGGGGTTTGTCGGGGACAGCCAGCTCGTCCCACGCATCCCCCGATCGGACTACGACTGTGGTTGCCCAGGATACTGCCCGCATTGAGGCTGATCCCTCACCTGTGGTAGAGTGGGAGGTCGCCTCAAGGTGTGGCAGGGGGCGGAAGACATTCCGGAGGGCTGAACGGAAGGCCTCTCCAGTTTGTCTGACGAACCGGTTTCAGGCTCTGTCTCAGGCTGATACTGATCTTCGGCCTGACATGGCTGCTTGTCCTGTTCCAGAGGTTGCCCCTCAGTCTGCAAGATCCGGGCGGTCGCAGAGGGTGGACTTACTGGTAGTTGGGAGCTCCAACGTCAGGCGCGTAATGGGGCCCCTTAGGGAAATGGCAGCAAGAGAGTGGAAGAAAACTAATGTCCACTCCGTGTGCATACCGGGGGGAGTCATTCCAGATGTGGAAAGGGTCCTTCCGGATGCCATGAAGGGTACAGGGTACACCCATCTGCAGGTGGTCGCTCATGTCGGCACCAATGATGTGTGTCGCTATGGATCGGAGGAAATCCTATCTGGCTTCCGGCGGCTATCTGATTTGGTGAAGACTGCCAGTCTCGCTAGCGGGATGAAAGCAGAGCTCACCATCTGCAGCATCGTCGACAGGACTGACTGCGGACCTTTGGTACAGAGCCGAGTGGAGGGTCTGAATCAGAGGCTGAGACGGTTCTGCGACCATGTGGGCTGCAGATTCCTCGACTTGCGCCATAGGGTGGTGGGGTTTCGGGTTCCGCTGGATAGGTCAGGAGTCCACTACACGCAACAAGCGGCTACACGGGTAGCAGGGGTTGTGTGGCGTGGGCTGGGCGGTTTTTTAGGTTAGATGGCCTTGGGCAAGTACAGAAAGGGCAACAGCCTCAGCGGGTGCGGGGCAAAGTCAGGACATGCGGGGACCAAGCAGCAATCGGTATTGTAATTGTCAACTGTCGAAGCTGCGTTGGTAAAGTACCGGAACTTCAAGCGCTGATAGAAAGCACCGAAGCTGAAATCGTTATAGGTACAGAAAGCTGGCTTAAGCCAGAGACAAATTCTGCCGAAATTTTTACAAAGGTACAGACGGTGTTTAGGAAGGATAGATTGCATGCAACCGGTGGTGGAGTGTTCGTCGCTGTTAGTAGTAGTTTATCCTGTAGTGAAGTAGAAGTGGATAGTTCCTGTGAAATATTATGGGTGGAGGTTACACTCAACAACCGAGCTAGGTTAATAATTGGCTCCTTTTACGGACCTCCCGACTCAGCAGCGTTAGTGGCAGAACAACTGAGAGAAAATTTGGAATACATTTCATATAAATTTCCTCAGCATGTTATAGTCTTAGGTGGAGATTTCAATTTACCAGATATAGACTGGGACACTCAGATGTTTAGGACGGGTGGTAGGGACAGAGCATCGAGTGACATTATACTGAGTGCACTATCCGAAAATTACCTCGAGCAATTAAACAGAGAACCGACTCGTGGAGATAACATCTTGGACCTACTGATAACAAACAGACCCGAACTTTTCGACTCTGTAAGTGCAGAACAGGGAATCAGTGATCATAAGGCCGTTGCAGCATCCCTGAATACGGAAGTTAATAGGAATATAAAAAAGGGGAGGAAGGTTTATCTGTTTAGCAAGAGTAATAGAAGGCAGATTTCAGACTACCTAACAGATCAAAACGAAAATTTCTGTTCCGACACTGACAATGTTGAGTGTTTGTGGAAAAAGTTCAAGGCAATCGTAAAATGCGTTTTAGACAGGCACGTGCCGAGTAAAACTGTGAGGGACGGGAAAAACCCACCGTGGTACAACAACAAAGTTAGGAAGCTACTGCGCAAGCAAAGAGAGCTTCACTCCAAGTTTAAACGCAGCCAAACCCTCTCAGACAAACAGAAGCTAAGCGATGTCAAAGTTAGCGTAAGGAGGGCTATGCGAGAAGCGTTCAGTGAATTCGAAAGTAAAATTCTATGTACCGACTTGACAGAAAATCCTAGGAAGTTCTGGTCTTACGTTAAATCAGTAAGTGGCTCGAAACAGCATATCCAGACACTCTGGGATGATGATGGCATTGAAACAGAGGATGACATGCGTAAAGCTGAAATACTAAACACCTTTTTCCAAAGCTGTTTCACAGAGGAAGACCGCACTGCAGTTCCTTCTCTAAATCCTCGCACAAACGAAAAAATGGCTGACATCGAAATAAGTGTCCAAGGAATAGAAAAGCAACTGGAATCTACAGAGGAAAGTCCACTGGACCTGACGGGATACCAATTCGATTCTACACAGAGTACGCGAAAGAACTTGCCCCCCTTCTAACAGCCGTGTACCGCAAGTCTCTAGAGGAACGGAGGGTTCCAAATGATTGGAAAAGAGCACAGGTAGTCCCAGTCTTCAAGAAGGGTCGTCGAGTAGATGCGCAAAACTATAGACCTATATCTCTGACGTCGATCTGTTGTAGAATTTTAGAACATGTTTTTTGCTCGAGTATCATGTCGTTTTCAAAAATGGTTCAAATGGCTCTGAGCACTATGGGACTCAACTGCTGAGGTCATTAGTCCCCTAGAACTTAGAACTAGTTAAACCTAACTCACCTAAGGACATCACAAACATCCATGCCCGAGGCAGGATTCGAACCTGCGACCGTAGCGGTCTTGCGGTTCCAGACTGCAGCGCCTTTAACCGCACGGCATGTCGTTTTCGGAAACCCAGAATCTACTATGTAGGAATCAACATGGATTCCGGAAACAGCGATCGTGTGAGACCCAACTCGCGTTATTTGTTCATGTTGTTGTTGTTGTGGTCTTCAGTCCTGAGACTGGTTTGATGCAGCTCTCCATGCTACTCTATCCTGTTCAAGCTTCTTCATCTCCCAGTACCTACTGCAACCTACATCCTTCTGAATCTGCTTAGTGTATTGATCTCTTGGTCTCCCTCTACGATTTTTACCCTCCACGCTGCCCTCCAATGCTAAATTTGTGATCCCTTGATGCCTCAAAACATGTCCTACCAACCGATCCCTTCTTCTAGTCAAGTTGTGCCACAAACTTCTCTTCTCCCCAATCCTATTCAATACCTCCTCATTAGTTACGTGATCTACCCACCTTATCTTCAGCATTCTTCTGTAGCACCACATTTCGAAAGCTTCTATTCTCTTCCTGTCCAAACTGGTTATCGTCCATGTTTCACTTCCATACATGGCTACACTCCATACAAATACTTTCAGAAACGACTTCCTGACACTTAAATCTATACTCGGTGTTAACAAATTTCTCTTCTTCAGAAACGATTTCCTTGCCATTGCCAGTCTACATTTTATATCCTCTCTACTTCGACCATCATCAGTTATTTTACTCCCTAAATAGCAAAACTCCTTTACTACTTTAAGTGTCTCATTTCCTAATCTAATCCCCTCAGCATCACCCGATTTAATTTGACTACATTCCATTATCCTCGTTTTGCTTTTGTTGATGTTCATCTTATATCCTCCTTTCAAGACACTGTCCATTCCGTTCAACTGCTCTTCCAAGTCCTTTGCTGTCTCTGACAGAATTACAATGTCATCGGCGAACCTCAAAGTCTTTACTTCTTCTCCATGAATTTTAATACCTTCTCCGAATTTTTCTTTTGTTTCCTTTACTGCTTGCTCAATATACAGATTGAATAACATCGGGGAGAGGCTACAACCCTGTCTCACTCCTTTCCCAACCACTGCTTCCCTTTCATGCCCCTCGACTCTTATAACTGCCATCTGGTTTCTGTACAAATTGTAAATAGCCTTTCGCTCCCTGTATTTTACCCCTGCCACCTTCAGAATTTGAAAGAGAGTGTTCCAGTTAACGTTGTCAAAAGCTTTCTCTAAGTCTACAAATGCTAGAAACGTAGGTTTGCCTTTTCTTAATCTTTCTTCTAAGATAAGTCGTAAGGTTAGTATTGCCTCACGTGTTCCAACATTTCTACGGAATCCAAACTGATCTTCCCCGAGGTCCGCTTCTACCAGTTCTTCTATTCGTCTGTAAAGAATTCGCGTTAGTATTTTGCAGCTGTGACTTATTAAACTGATAGTTCGGTAATTTTCACATCTGTCAACACCTGCTTTCTTTGGGATTGGAATTATTATATTCTTCTTGAAGTCTGTGGGTATTTCGCCTGTCTCATACATCTTGCTCACCAGATGGTAGAGTTTTGTCATGACTGGCTCTCCCAAGGCCATCAGTAGTTCTAATGGAATGTTGTCTACTCCCGGGGCCTTGTTTCGACTCAGGTCTTTCAGTGCTCTGTCAAACTCTCCACGCAGTATCTTATCTCCCATTTCATCTTCATCTACATCCTCTTCCATTTCCATAATATTGTCCTCAAGTACATCGCCCTTGTATAAACCCTCTATATACTCCTTCCACCTTTCTGCCTTCCCTTCTTTGCTTAGAACTGGGTTGCCATCTGAGCTCTTGATATTCATACAAGTGGTTCTCTTCTCTCCAAAGGTCTCTTTAATTTTCCTGTAGGCAGTATCTATCTTACCCCTAGTGAGACAAGCCTCTACATCCTTACATTTGTCCTCTAGCCATCCCTGCTTAGCCATTTTGCACTTTCTGTCGATCTCATTTTTGAGACGTTTGTATTCCCTTTTGCCTGCTTCATTTACTGCATTTTTTTGTTCATGAGACCCAGAAAATATTAGATACAGGCTCCCAGGTAGATGCTATTTTTCTTGACTTCCGGAAGGCGTTCGATACAGTTCCGCACTGTCACCTGATAAACAAAGTAAGAGCCTACGGAATGTCAGACCAGCTGTGTGGCTGGATTGAAGAGTTTTTAGCAAACAGAACACAGCATGTTGTTATCAATGGAGAGACGTCTACAGACGTTAAAGTAACCTCTGGCGTGCCACAGGGGAGTGTTATGGGACCACTGCTTTTCACAATATATATAAATGACCTAGTAGGTAGTGTCGGAAGTTCCATGCGGCTTTTCGCGGATGATGCTGTAGTATACAGAGAAGTTGCAGCATTAGAAAATTGTAGCGAAATGCAGGAAGATCTGCAGCGGATAGGCACTTGGTGCAGGGAGTGGCAACTGTCCCTTAACATAGACAAATGTAATGTATTGCGAATACATAGAAAGAAGGATCCTTTATTGTATGATTATATGATAGCGGAACAAACACTGGTAGCAGTTACTTCTGTAAAATATCTGGGAGTATGCGTGCGGAACGATTTGAAGTGGAATGATCATATAAAATTAATTGTTGGTAAGGCGGGTACCAGGTTGAGATTCATTGGGAGAGTGCTTAGAAAATGTAGTCCATCAACAAAGGAGGTGGCTTACAAAACACTCGTTCGACCTATACTTGAGTATTGCTCATCAGTGTGGGATCCGTACCAGATCGGGTTGACAGAGGAGATAGAGAAGATCCAAAGAAGAGCGGCGCGTTTCATCACAGGGTTATTTGGTAACCGTGATAGCGTTACGGAGATGTTTAATAAACTCAAGTGGCAAACTCTGCAAGAGAGGCGCTCTGCATCGCGGTGTAGCTTGCTCGCAAGGTTTCGAGAGGGTGCGTTTCTGGATGAGGTATCGAATATATTGCTTCCCCCTACTTATACCTCCCGAGGAGATCACGAATGTAAAATTAGAGTGATTAGAGCGCGCACGGAGGCTTTCAGACAGTCGTTCTTCCCGCGAACCATACGCGACTGGAACAGGAAAGGGAGGTAATGACAGTGGCACGTAAAGTGCCCTCCGCCACACACCGTTGGGTGGCTTGCGGAGTATAAATGTAGAATGTAGAATGAAACAAAAAATAATGGTGAGCCAGGGTGTGGATCGTATGTTCGAAAATGTTACAAGGTTTCCTCCGCAGGAGTTCCAACCACAGCATGGTAGCCCAGGATATTTTAGTAAGTGTCACAACCACGTAGAGCTTATGTACCAGGTACATACTGTCATCTGGTGTTAATATTCATAACAAGCATTGTATAAAATGATGAGAGATTAATCATCGTTGCCAGGTTATTAATTTATAACTTCTGTTAAACAGGAAATGGAATCATATCTACGCATTAAAATAAAAGTCGTATTATTACATGTTTTTAAAAGTAGAGCCACAATGCAGGAAAGTCAAAATATAATAAAAATTTGTTGAAGTATTAGCTTAACACAAGACTTCAAACTAAAAAACATTTATAGTTTCCTCTCAAGAAGAAAAAAATAATTATCTTTCTGAGCGATCAGGCTAACAAGCAATAAAATGGAAACGTTCTTAAACCCAGTCTTTAAATCGATACCAGACTGCTCCTGTGACTTGTTAATACACTACTGGCTATTAAAATTGCTGCACCAAGAAGAAATGCAGACGATAAACGGGTAATCATTGGACAAATATATTACACTAGAACTGACATGTGATTACATTTTCACGCAATTTGGGTGCATAGATCCTGAGAAACCAGCACCCAGAACAACCACCTTTGACCGTAATAACGGCCTTGCTACGCCTGGGCATTGAGTCAAACAGAGCTTGGATGGCGTGTACAGGTATAGTTGCCCATGCAGCTTCAACACGATACCACAGTTCATCAAGAGTAGTGACTGGCGTATTGTGACGAGCCAGTTGCTCGGCCGCCATTGACCAAACGTTTTCAATAGGTGAGAGATCTGGAGAATGTGCTGGCCTCGGCAGCAGTCGAACATTTTCTGTACCCAGAAAGGCCCGTACAGGATCTGCAACATGCGGTCGTTCATTATACTGCTGAAATGTAGGGTTTCGCAAGGATCGAATGAAGGGTAGAGCCACGGGTCGGAACACATCACTGTTCAAAGTGCCGTCAATGCGAACAAGAGGTGACCTTGTAACCAATGATACCCCATCCAATCACGCCGGGTGATACGCCAGTATGGCGATGACGAATACACGCCTCCAACGTGCGTTAATGATGTGACCATCGTGATGCTGTAAACAGAACCTGGATTCATCCGAAAAAATGACGTTTTGCCATTCGTGCACCCAGGTTCGCGGTTGAGTACACCATCGCAGGCGCTGTGATGCAGCGTCAAGGGTAACCGCAACCATGGTCTCCGAGCTGACGGTCCATGCTACTGCAAACGTCGTCGAACTGTTCGTGCAGATGATTGTTGTCTTGCAAACGTCCCCAACTTAAGGATCGAAACGTGGCTGCTCGATCCGTTATAGCCATGCGGATAAGATGCCTGTCATCTCGACTGCTAGTGATACGAGGCCGTTGAGATCCAGCACGGCGTTCCGTATTACCCTCCTGAAGCCACCGATTCCATATTCTGCTAACAGTCATTGGATCTCGACCAACGTGAGCAGCAATGTCGCGATACGATAAACCGCAATCGCGATAGGCTACAATCTGACCTTTGTCAAAGTCGGAAACGTGATGGTACGCATTGCTCCTCCTTACACGAGGCATCACAACAACGTTTCACCAGGCAACGCCGGTCAACTGCTGTTTGTGTATGAGAAATCGGTTGGAAACTTGCCTCATGTCAGCACGTTGTAGGTGTCGCCACCGGCGCCAACCTTGTGTGAATGCTCTGAAAAGCTAATCATTTGCTTATCATAGCATCTTCTTGCTGTCGGTTAAATTTCGCGTCTGTAGCACGTCATCTTCGTGGTGTAGTGTAGTACGAAAACGCAAGCGTTAGCGAAAATTTAAAGTTAAAGGGAAGGTCTCTCGGCGTGAGTTTTATTTGCTTTCGTGGGAAGTCAATAGCAGCAACTGCAGTATAACATCCTGTATTGGCTTCATAAATAGCACTGTCGTACCGAAAACATTTGGCGAATCTAAAAGGTGTAGTCAAATGAAAACGAGAGAGATGGTAAAAAAACTAAGTGAACAGTTTATAATCTCAAAAGCAGTCACCATTACTGTTAGTACATTTATCCCACTGCGAGGTAAGACGGTCAACGCCTTCATGAAAAAAATGTCTGCAGTTGCCTACAGGGCAATGATTGTACCCTTGTGTGCACCTCTTCGCCCGAAGCAAATGGACGGTCATGAATGTCTTTCTTCAGTGCTCCAAAAAACATGGAAATTGCATGGAGAGAGATCGGGACTGTATGAAAAACGTTAAGGGCTTCCCAGCGAAACTTCTGCAGCCGGCAGCGTAAGGGCCCTTCCATACGAGTATGATGGCAAGGTTGTTTCAACTAAGCTGCAGAAGTTTCGGTGGGAAGCCGCTACACATTCTCCATTTAGTCCCGATCTCTCCCCATGCAATTTCCATGTTTTTGGAGCACTGAAGAAAGACATTCATGATCGTCCATTTGCTCCGGACGAAGAATTGCACACTAGAGTGCAATCATGGTCATGTAGGCAACTGCAAACATTTTTCCATGAAGGCGTTGACCTTCTTGTCTCATAGTAGGATACGTGTATTAACATATATGGCCAATACTTTTGAAACAATAAACTGTTTACTTATAGCATGGTGCTAGCTGAAGAACTAGAAAGCTAAAAAGCACTATTAAAATGTTCAGTTTTTGTCTTTGTCCAAATATATCTAGACTTGAAGCTGTAGCAATAATTTCAAAAAAAACTTTATGAAACGTAAGAAACTTGCGTAGCCTACAGAGCTGCCTGTATTCATCGAACTCCTCCAGACAGGCCTAAATTATTTGTAACCAGTAGATGTGCTAGGAGTGGAATTGGTTATATTTTGTACTATACCTGACATACACATAAATCATTTGGAGTTAAAACGCTATCTAAAGAAAATTGTATTTAAAGGTGTTATACTTGCGCTAGTAAAATGGGATGCCAAGCATATAGTGGACATTCTAAACTGATTCAGTAGTGTACACTAGAAATTGCAATTACATTGGTAAATGAACGAGACAAAAGTATCGACTACCTGTACTTCAGTACCACAAGACACAACAATACATGCACATTTAAATACAACTGCAGGAAAAATGCAATAACCAACATGACAGATAGTCCTTGCAACTTCACCCATCAACTATAGCCACACACAAACCCAATACAGGACACCGATTTGGCGATGTAGAGCAAAATCTCAAAGTGATCCACCAGCTATTTAAAGGTCATAAAATAGGTCTGTTTGAAGGACTGTAGATAAACAGGGTGGTCAGAAACAGTCTGAAAAGCTTGTAAGGCTGTTGAAGGGTTAGTGGTCAGACAAATTATTGCAAGGAAAAAGCTCGATACGTTGTGCTGAATCCGATTTAATTAGCATTGAAGTTAGCCAGTCGTGTTCTTGAACGAGCAAATTCAAGCAGCGTGCCAGAGACAGTGTCGCCAAACGTGTTCTTCCCTTGATTTGCTCACCTAGCTTAAATGTAGCACGTCCGAAAGAGGGGCGTTTTAACCGGTAATGAGCATTTGAACAAGTGGTAACTCATGGACCCACGAATGGCTGTGCGTTACCGCATTTTTGCGGGTGCAAATGTTTGAATTTACGCGCAGAACGACCTGGTCGTCTACCGTCAACGTTGATGAAATTGGAAACGGTGCAACGGTAACGAATGTTTTTGTCTCAACCTTCCCTGCGACTGGGCGGCACGGTATAAGGCGACTTACCGCGGTTCGCCAGGCTCCCCCCCCCCCCCCTTCCACGTTAGAGGTTCGAGTACTCCCTCGGGCATGAGTGTGTGTGTTGTCCTTAGCGAAAGTTAAAGTTAGATTAAATAGTGTGTAAGCCTAGGGACCAATGACCTCTGCAGTTTGGTCCCAGTCGAACTTTCCACAAATTTTCCAGAGACTGGTTTGATGCAACTCTCCATGCTACTCTATCCTGTGCAAGCCTCTTCATTTCCGAGTAACTACTGCAACCTACATCGTTCTAAATCTGCTTAATGTATTCATCTCTTGTTCTCCCTCTACGATTTTTAACCCCCACACTTCCCTCCAATACTGAATTGGTGATTGCTTGATGCCACGAAGTGTGTCCAACCAACCGAACCTTCCTTCTAGTCAGGTTGTACCACAATTTTTTGTTTTACCCAATTCTATTCAGTACCTCCATATTAGTGAAGTGATCTACACTACTGGAAATTGAAGTTGCTACACCAAGAAGATGACGTGCTACAGCCGCGAAATTTAACCGACAGGAAGAAGATGCTGTGATACGCAAATGATTAGCTTTTCAGAGCATTCACACAAGGTTGGTGCCGGTGGCGACACCTACAACGTGCTGACATGAGGAAAGGTTTCCAACCGATTTCTCACACACAAACAGCAGTTGACAGGCGTTGCCTAGTGAAACGTTGTTGTGACGCCTCGTGCAAGGAGGAGAAATGCGTACCATCACATTTCTGACTTTAATAAAAGTCGGATTGTAGCCTATCGCGATTGCGGTTTATCGTATCGCGACATTACTGCTCGCGTTGGTCGAGATCCAATGACTGTTACCAGAATATCGAATCAGTGGGTTCAGGAGGGTAATACGGAACGCCGTGCTGGATCCCAACGGCCTCGTATCACTAGCAGTCGAGTTGACAGGCATCTTATACGCATGGCTGTAACGGATCGTGCAGCCACGTCTCGATCCCTGAGTCAACAGATGGGGACGTTTGCAAGACAACAACCAACTGCACGAACAGTTCGACGACATTTGCAGCAGCATGGACTATCAGCTCGGAGACCATGGCTGCGGTTACCCTTGACACTGCATCACAGACAGGAGCGCCTGCGATGGTGTACTCAACGACGAACCTGGGTGCACGAATGGCAAAACGTCATTTTTTCGGATGAATCCAGGTTCTGTTTACAGCATCATGATGGTCGCATCGTATCCGTGTTTGGCGAAATCGCAGTGAATGCAGATTGGAAGCGCGTATTCGTCATCGCCATACTGGCGTATCACTCGGCGTGATGGTATGGGGTGCCATTGGTTACACGTCTCGGTCACCTCTGTTCGCAATGACGGCACTTTTAACAGTGGACGTTACTTTCAGATGTATTACGACCCGTGGCTCTACCTTTCATTCGATCCTTGCGAAACCCTAAATTTCAGCAGGATAATGAACGACCGTATGTTGCAGGTCCTGTACGGGCCTTTCTGGATACAGAAAATGTTCGACTGCTGCCCTGGCCAGCACATTCTCCAGATCTCTCACCAATTGAAAACGTCTAGTCAATGGTGGCCGAGCAACTGGCTCGTCACAATACGCCAGCCACTACTCTTAATGAACTGTGGTATCGTGTAGAAGCTGCATGGGCAGCTGTACCTATACACCCCATCCAAGCTGTGTTTGACTCAGTGCCCAGGTGTATCAAGGGCGTTATTACGGCCAAAAATGTTCAAATGTGTCTGAAATCTGATGGGACTTAACTGCTATGGTCATCAGTCCCTAAGCTTACACACTACGTAACCTAAATTATCATAAGGACAAACACATACACCCATGCCCGAGGGAGGACTCGAGGCTCTGCCGGGATCAGCCGCACAGTCCATGCCTGCATCGCCTCAGACCGCTCGGCTAAACCTGCGCGGCTAATACGGCTTGAGGTGGTTGTTCTGGATACTGATTTCTCAGGATCTATGCACCCAAATTGCGTGAAAATGTAATCACACGTCAGTTCTAGTATAATATATTTGTCCAATAAATACCTGTTTATCATCTGTATTTCTTCTTGGTGTAGCAATTTTAATGGCCAGTAGTGTAATCATCTAATCTTCAGCATTCTCTCTTCGGTAAATGGTAATTTGTACCAAGCATTCGAATCCAGGTCTACTGCGCACTAGGCAGTTACGTTAACCACTACGCCACCCTGGCACAAAAGCTTTGCACAACTCAACGGACTACCCTAGCATGCCTCCGTGGCATGCCTCCCTCGTAAGTCCACATTCCCACTCATGCCTCAGTCATGCCTAGTGAGCAGGAGACCAGGATTCGAATCCCGGCCTTGCTAGAAATTTTCATTTGTTGCTACAGTCTGCGTATGTACTGTACATCATAGACGTTTGAGAATACCTTTTCGTTTGATGCTGAGATGCTATCCCAAACCATCTGGAGAGCCTTTGCTAAGCTGTTCGAGTTTAAGGGGAATACCAAGTGGTCTGAAGTGTGAACGTAAATTTGGATTGAAAATTAATCATTGAATTTCCTCAGAAGCTTCGACGGCGTCCTTAAATAAGGAATAAGGAAAACAATGAGAGATAGAAAAGTAAATTTGTAAAAATACATAAGCAAATGATAATTAAGATAAACATCCTCTGTCCGAAAGAATAGCAAATCATGCTCTGTGTACGTTTTGTAGTATTATCTCTGTTGAGTATGTGTAAAAATATCTTTCGGACCTTTTCTCCTTTTGCAATTGCTGTTTTCAACTTGTACTACTTACAGTAAAACGTATATGATGTTAAATATGTGTAAGCTCCAGCGTAAATGGACTATAAGAAAACCTCAAGTAGAAGTCTTTCCGGAATTCACCATTAACTCTAGACATAGACTGTGATTAATCACAAAATTGCGCGTTTTTACATATAACAGTAAAAGCAACTGAACAACGCAGCCGGGCTTTGTGACCGAGCGGTTCTAGGCGCTTCCGTCCGGAACCGCGCTGCTGCTACGTTCGCAGTTTCGAATCCTGACGCCGGCATGAATGTGTGTGCTGTCCTTAGGTTAGTTGGGTTTAAGTAGTTCTAAGTGTATGGGACTGATGTCCTCAATCTTAAGTCCCATAGTTTCCAGAATGAGATTTTCACTCTGCACATATCATGAAACTTCCTGGCAGATTAAAACTGTGTGCCGGACCGAGACTTGAACTCGAGACCTTTGCCTTTCGCGAGCAAGTGCTCTACCAACTGAGCTACCCAAACTCGACTCACGCCCCGTCCTCACAGCTTTAGTTCTGCCAGTACCTGGTCTCCTACGTTCCAAACTTTACAGAAGCTCTCCTGCGAACCTTGCAGAACTAGCACTCCTGAAAGAAAGGATATTGCGGAGACATGGCTTAGCCACAGCCTGAGGGGTGTTTCCAGAATGAGATTTTCACTCTGCAGCGGAGTGTGCGCTGAGATGAAACTTCCTGGCAGATTAAAACTGTGTGCCGAACCGAGACTCGAACTCGAGACCTTTTCCTTTCACGGGCAAGTGTTCTACTCTTGGAAACACCCCCCAGGCTGTGGTTAAGCCATGTCTCTGTAATATCCTTTCTTTCAGGAGTGCTAGTTCTGCAAGGTTCGCAGGAGAGCTTCTGTAAAATTTGGAAGGTAGGAGACGAGGTACTGGCAGAAGTAAAGCTGTGAGAACGGGGCGTGAGTCGTGCTTGGGTAGCTCAGTTGGTAGAGCACTTGCCCGCGAAAGGCAATGGTCCCAAGTTCGAGTCTCGGTCCGGCACACAGTATTAATCTGCCAGTAAGTTTCAAGTCCCATAGTGCTTAGAGCCGTTTGAACCATTTTGAACAACTCAATAACTCACACAACGAAGACCTCATGAACAAATGGAAAATATACGCTCTTGAAAATGGCGATAATTTCCCTAAACCCATGGTGCAAAAGATAACTACGAAGGAAAAAGCGACTGGTACCAAAAATGTTATTTTCTAAAGAAATCCTTTGCTTTTAAAGTCGCAGTTTTTCCCCAACCGTTGCTAATGGATAAAATCGACACATGAAAACGCTCGACAGGTATGAGGACGCTTAGAACAGATCATTACAGCCAAACGAAGCGCTCGATCTCGGACGGAATGCGGTTAGGATTCGCAGCACGCCAACCCAGCGGCTACCGTGTTCTGTAGGCTAAGCAAGCAGAGCACGTATCGTGAGCCCGGGGTGTGATGAATGGTTCCCCCGTCCACCGTTCGGTGCCGAGGCGCCACTGGCGATCGAGCGGCGCGATAAATCCAGCGCCAGCGTCGCGTGGCCGCTTTGTTTCTGCAGCCTGGAGCTGGACAATGGCCGCGGATTGCCCCTTCCATCCCCACTCCCGCCCTCTGCCGCGCAGACACGGCGCTGGCTACCGGCCAAGGAACGGTGAGGGGGTGGCGCGAAGCGCGGCTCAGCTCACCGCTGCCACTCGTCGCGTTCTTGCAGCCCGCTGCCCCCTCCCCCCCCCCCCTGTCCACACCCCTCGCGCTGGCTGAATGGAACGGGCGCGGAGCGGCGCTCGTCACATACTTCCGTAATGAGGGCGGAAGGTGTTCGGCGCAGTATTTCGCGCGTGTTGTAAATTGCCCCGCCTCGTTCAAAGGGTTAAAAATGTGTCGAGGCTGAAATACGGCGCCATCGCTCACAGGGGTCCCCCCCCCCCTCCTCCCCTCCACCCACTCCCAACCGTCGCCGACCTGCAAAATTTCGTTTCATTCTCCGGAGTTGGCATCAGTTACCTTCCGCCCGTCTATTTTCCTCACTTAGCACGCTCGTCATCGTGTTTTCTCTTCCAGACGTGCAACGCAGGCGAAATGAAATTCGCAGACGCCTCTGTGAACCGAGTGCCGGCGTTACGTCAGACGTATTGTCTTTCCACCCTGACAGCTGTAATTACGAGTGTGTTTCCGCGCATTCGTCAGGGGAACGGTGAAAAAGCCAGTCCCAGCTGTCACGATGTAATAATTATTGACGTCCGTCTACAGAGGGAAATTGTTTTAAAAACGTTGCCACTGTGCCAGCGACTGGCGCATCATTATAAACGTATGACGAACACGGAAATGTGTTTCCTGGTGTGCGCCATTTAATTCAATAGAATTCCTGTCAGTCAAGTTGGAATTTAGGATGTAGATGAAAAGCTCGATTGTGGTCGCACGGCAGGCTTTTTAGCAGCATTATGATCACTGTTAAGTCAACAACAGTGCCTTTCTCTTTTAGCAGTTGCAAAAACTAGGTACCGACGACAAATACCAGCCGGATTTCTAGTGGGAAGACTAGCAATACGCTGTGGTGGAGGGTGAGGCGTATAACGATCCTGCCTTGCAGGCGGTTAAGTGGGAGATCTGTCCCAGAGCTGGATAGGGACAGATCGTGACGCGAGAGGACACGCACATAGTTTATGTATCAGCCGACAGAGGACAGTATTGGATAGGGGGACTGACATTTTAGTTTCGATTGTGCCCACTAGAGTGCTCTAAAGTAATAGAATGTTTTTCATAAACTGTTCTAGTATTTTCATAAAGTGTTATTATTTCTTTTTGTGTATGTAAAATGTTATAAATGTGGTTTAGCAGTATGAATGATGCGTGAGTGTGGTTTAAGGTTAATATGAAGATAATTGTTTAACGAGTTATGTAGTAGGATTTAGTGTGGGAACATTTCGAAGAAGTATGGATATGGACAAAGGGGATTTTTGTAGAATAGATTTGTAAGTAAGTTTATGGTAAAGGGAAAGTTAATTCAGGTATAAATAACAATACTAAATAACTTTATGCATAATCATAACTTCAGCATATCAGATAATTACGTCGGTAAAAAGTGCAGTCGTTAGGTTTACTATTTTGCGATTGGTTATTGATGAAAAGCGCGGACTGACAGGGGAGAGTGTTGTTTTGCTATTGGCTGTTGAGTAAAGCAGTATTCTTCGCGCGCCTTTCTCTGCTGGTAGAGAGGAGTGGGAGCCTAGCCATGAAACAGTTCGGACATGTGTAGTAGTAATTCCGATGGAAACGGTAAGTTGCCCGATCTAGCAGTGTTTTATAAATCAAAAGTGTGGTAAAGTGACGGCGTAATTATTCCGATGGGCGTGTAGACATTTCGGAATTTTTAAGTGAATTTTGTGATGAGAAAAGACATGAATTCCGCGTGAGCAGGTCGGTGGCAAAAAACTGTGACTGCATTTGGTACCGACAGACTTAATATTTGGCGAGCATTCTCAATCAAAAACAATCAGTATTTTTGTAGCTATTACGTTTTCGGGAAATACAACACCATAAACTTGCTAACGTGAGTGAAAGGGATAGTGAGTGACTGTGTTAAGACTAGCACGGGCTTGCAGAGATACTTGTTCACCTAAGTTTCAGAATATATTAACTGAGGACAAAATTTTCAAACTTTCATTTCGCGACAAAACTTTCTCCCGAAACGTAGATTAGTGACTTAAATTGCAGCCCGGTTCACGTCGAAGTACAGTAGGTTTCACTCGGCTTTCCTACTGATGATCTGCTGAGACAATGTTCACAGGTAGGTGCAGGTCCGTCGTAAAGGGACGGAAAGAACCGCAAGGGCACTCACTAGTTTTGATAACTTACCTTTCACTTGCCAATTGTGGTTATACCACAACCTGCCAGTATGCTCTAACAGCTTCGGCACTTCCCAGGATCATGAGGGGTTGAGCGTGTAGGTGCGGAGTTCACAGTTTTTTATCTCCGGACGTGACGCCACACACCGATGCTTACTCAGACATTCGTGGACTATGTTGTAATTGTTAGGGCATAGCGCGCAGTGGTTAATGAGAACACCACATGAGCTTGTACATGAAATGTATTCGCAGCTGCTATTATGGGCAACCATCAGCTGTGTAAATGAATGACAACATTGAAAATTTATGGCAGACTAGATCTCGAACCCGGATTATCGCAAGCGGTTGCCGTATCATTAGGCAATCCGAGCAAGACCCACAACCGGAAGCTAATTTCCATATGTTCAACTATGTGACTGCAACCTGTACCCGTATACCCGCTACGCATCTCCGAAAGAACTTTTTCCATCGTACTACTGAATAACACAGGCCCTGCAATATCATATTTCTCCGCCGAAACCGGGCAAGCGACTTTCAATTAATGTGTCCCTTGTGCGGGACTGTACATGATGAATGTACGAGTGCAGGTTGTACACACACGGTTGACGACATATGAAAGTTTGGCCGTGGCCGTGGCCGTGAGTCGTGGTCGGACAGCCTAAAGGTAACGAACCGCTAACGATAAGCGGGAAATCCGGGTTTGAGTCCCGGCCGGGCACAAATTTTCACTGTCTTCATCAACTGTACAGTTGATGCATGTCCAAAGGAACTTTGCATCGTACTCCTGGACAACACAGGCGCTGCAAGTTCGTTTATATCGCACTTGTGCTCGTCTAGACTATTAATAAATAATACGTACCATATGATTCTTTGGGTTTATTGTGTTCGATTATTATGACTGCAGCCATTTTTTTATGGAGGCATATTGCTGAAAGTATCGTTACAGTAATCTGCAATCGTAGTACAGTTGTGCATGTTGCCGATAGCGTTGAATATTTGCGCTAAAAGTACCTGCTATATATACAGGGTGAGTCACCTAACATTACCGCTGGATATACACTCCTGGAAATGGAAAAATGAACACATTGACACCGGTGTGTCAGACCCACCATACTTGCTCCGGACACTGCGAGAGGGCTGTACAAGCAATGATCACACGCACGGCACAGCGGACACACCAGGAACCGCGGTGTTCGCCGTCGAAATGGCGCTAGCTGCGCAGCATTTGTGCACCGCCGCCGTCAGTGTCAGCCAGTTTGCCGTGGCATACGGAGCTCCATCGCAGTCTTTAACACTGGTAGCATGCCGCGACAGCGTGGACGTGAACCGTATGTGCAGTTGACGGACTTTGAGCGAGGGCGTATAATGGGCATGCGGGAGGCCGGGTGGACGTACCGTCGAATTGCTCAACACGTGGGGCGTGAGGTCTCCACAGTACATCGATGTTGTCGCCAGTGGTCGGCGGAAGGTGCACGTGCCCGTCGACCTGGGACCGGACCGCAGCGACGCACGGATGCACGCCAAGACCGTAGGATCCTACGCAGTGCCGTAGGGGACCGCACCGCCACTTCCCAGCAAATTAGGGACACTGTTGCTCCTGGGGTATCGGCGAGGACCATTCGCAACCGTCTCCATGAAGCTGGGCTACGGTCCCGCACACCGTTAGGCCGTCTTCCGCTCACGCCCCAACATCGTGCAGCCCGCCTCCAGTGGTGTCGCGACAGGCGTGAATGGAGGGACGAATGGAGACGTGTCGTCTTCAGCGATGAGAGTCGCTTCTGCCTTGGTGCCAATGATGGTCGTATGCGTGTTTGGCGCCGTGCAGGTGAGCGCCACAATCAGGACTGCATACGACCGAGCCACACAGGGCCAACACCCGGCATCATGGTGTTGGGAGCGATCTCCTACACTGGCCGTACACCACTGGTGATCGTCGAGGGGACACTGAATAGTGCACAGTACATCCAAACCGTCATCGAACCCATCGTTCTACCATTCCTAGACCGGCAAGGGAACTTGCTGTTCCAACAGGACAATGCACGTCCGCATGTATCCCGTGCCACCCAACGTGCTCTAGAAGGTGTAAGTCAACTACCCTGGCCAGCAAGATCTCCGGATCTGTCCCCCATTGAGCATGTTTGGGACTGGATGAAGCGTCGTCTCACGCGGTCTGCACGTCCAGCACGAACGCTGGTCCAACTGAGGCGCCAGGTGGAAATGGCATGGCAAGCCGTTCCACAGGACTACATCCAGCATCTCTACGATCGTCTCCATGGGAGAATAGCAGCCTGCATTGCTGCGAAAGGTGGATATACACTGTACTAGTGCCGACATTGTTCATGCTCCGTTGCCTGTGTCTATGTGCCTGTGGTTCTGTCAGTGTGATCATGTGATGTATCTGACCCCAGGAATGTGTCAATAAAGTTTCCCCTTCCTGGGACAATGAATTCACGGTGTTCTTATTTCAATTTCCAGGAGTGAATTTCGTAAACCACATCAAATACTGACGAATCGATTCCACAGACCGAACGTGAGGAGAGGGGCTAATATAATTGGTTAATACAAACCATAAAAAAATGCACGGAAGTATGTTTAACACAAACCTACGTTTTTTTAAATGGAACCCCGTTAGTTTTGTTAGCACATCTGAACATATAAACAAATACGTAATCAGTGCCGTTTGTTGCATTGTAAAATGTTAATTACATTCGGAGATATTGTAACCTAAAGTTGACGCTTGAGTACCACTTCTCCGCTGTTCGATCGTGTGTATCGGAGAACACCGAATTACGTAGGGATCCAAAGGGAACGGTGATGGACCTTAGGTACAGAAGAGACTGGAACAGCACATTACGTCCACATGCTAACACCTTTTTATTGGTCCTTTTCACTGACGCACATGTACATTACCATGAGGGGTGAGGTACACGTACACACGTGGTTTCCGTTTTGAATTACGGAGGCGGAATAAGGGGAACCAGCCAGCATTCACCGAGGCAGATGGAAAACCGCCTTAAAAACCATCCACAGATTGGCCAACACACCGGACCTCGATACTAACACGCCGGGCGGATTCGTGCCAGGACCGGCACGCCTTCACACACGGAAAACAGTACGTTAGACCGCACAGCTATCAGGCCGGATAGGGAACCCATACACAGAGAAGTAAATACGTCAACGGTAATGTTTGCTAAGGAACCTTTGAGATACGTCGAATACTTACGAAGTCAAAACGGCTCTGGAACTCCGATGCTGTTTGTGAACACCGGAAGGATGTGGTTTGTTAGCTGCAAAATGCTGCCTCCGTTTCTAAAAGTGAGAAGGGGAAGAAAGCCAATGTTTACTCCGTGCGCATACCGGATGGCGTCATTCCATGCGTGGAACGAGTCCTTCCGGATGCCATGAAGAGCACAGGGTGCAGCCAAAAGCTGGCGGTGTCTCACGTTGGTACCAATGATGTGTTCCGCTTTGGATCGGAAGAGACTCTGGTAATGGCTGCCAGTCTTACTTGCGAGAAGAAAGCAGAGCTGACCATTTGTAGAATAGTAGACAAGACCGATTGCGGACCTCTGGTACAGAGCTGAGTGGAAGATCTGAATCAGAGGCTCAGACGGTTCTGCGACCGTGTAGGTGGCAGATTCCTGCAGAGTGGTTGTGTTTCGGGTTCCACTGATAGGTCAGGAGTCCACTATACGCAGAAGGCGGCTAGTTGGGTAGCAGGGGCTGTGTGGCGTGGACTAGGCGGTTTGTTAGGTTAGAGGGTCGCGAGGAAACACAAAAAGGGGTCAAACTCAAAGGATGCAGGCCAAACACAGGAAGAACGTAGATAAAGGAATAACGGTATAACGGTTGTAAAGTGTCGTAGCTGTGTGGTAAACTACCAGAGCTCCAAGCACTGTGCTCAAATTGTCATGGGCACTGAAAGCTGGCTAAAGCCGGCGACGAGTTCAGCCGAAATTTTTGCAAAGAACCTAATGGCGTTTCGAAAGAATAGGCTAAACGCAGTTGGCGGTGACTTGTTTGTTGCTGTTAGTAGTGAAACTGAATTAGACTGTTGTTGTGTGTTAGTATGGGCTGAGGTCATTCTTGGCAAACGGAATGAAATAATATTTGGATCCTTTTACCGACCTTCCAATCAGATGTTGTTGTTGTTGTTCTTCTTCTTGTTTTTGTTGTGGTCTTCAGTCCAGAGACTGGTTTGATGCAGCTCTCCATGCTGCTCTATCCTATGCAAGCTTCTTCATCTCCCAGTACCTACTGCAACCTACATCCTTCTGAATCTGCTTAGTGTATTCATCTATTGGTCTCCCTCTACGATTTTTACCCTCCACGCTGCTCTCCAATACTAAATTGCTAATATCTTGATGCCTCAGAATATGCCCCACCAACCGATCCCTTCTCCTAGTCAAGTTGTGCCACAAATTTCTCTTCTCTCCAATTCTATTTAATACCTCCTCATTAGTTATGTGATCTACCCATCTAAGCTTCAGCATTCTTCTGTAACACTACATTTCGAAAGCTTCTATTCCCTTATTGACGAAACTGTGTATCGTCCATGTTTCACGTCCATACATGGCACACTACATACAAATACTTTGAGAAAAGACTTTCTGACACTTAAATCTATTCTCGATGTTAACAAATTTCTCTTCTTCAGAAACGTTTCCCTTGCCATTGCCAGCCTACATTTTCTATCCTTTCTACTTTGACCATATCAGTTATTTTGCTCCACAAATAGCAAAACTCATTTACTACTTTAAGTGTCTCATTTACTAATCCAATTCCCTCAGCACCACCTGATTTAATTCGACTACATTCCATTATCCTCGTTTTTCTTTTATTGATGTTCATCTTATATCCTCCTTTCAAGACACTGTCCAATCCGTTCAACTGCTCTTCCAGGTCCTTTGCTGTCACTGACAGAATTACAATGTCATTGGCAAACCTCAAAGTTTTTATTTCTTCTCCATACATTTTAATTCCTACTCCGAATTTTTCTTTTGTTTCCTTTACTGCTTGCACAATATACGGATTGAATAACATCGGGCATAGGCTACAACCCTGTCTCATTCCATTCCCAACCACTGGATCCCTTTCATGCCCCTAGACTCTTATAACTGCCATCTGGTTTCTGTACAAATTGTAAATAGCCTTTCGCTCCCTGTATTTTACCCCTGATACCTTCAGAATTTGAAAGAGAGTATTGCAGTCAACATTGTCTAAAGCTTTCTCTAAGTCTACAAATGCTAGAAACATAGGTTTGCCTTTTCTTTATCCATCTTCTAAGATAAGTCGTAGGGTCAGTATTGCCTCACGTGTTCCAGTATTTCTACGGAATCCAAACTGATTCGCGTTTGTATTTGGCAGCCGTGACTTATTAAACTGATGGTTCGGTGATTTTCACATCTGTCAACTCCTGCTTTCTTTGGGATTGGAATCACTATATTCTTCTTGAAGTCCGAGGGTATTTCGCCTGTCTCATATATCTTGCTCACCAGATGGTAGAGTTTTGTCACGGCTGGCTCTCCCAAGGCGTCAGTAGTTCTAATGGCATGTTATCTAGTCCCTGGGCCTTGTTTCGACTTAGGAGTTTTAGTGCTCTGTAGAACTCTCCCATTTCATCTTCATCTACATCCTCTTCCATTTCCATTACATTGTCCTTAACTACATCGCCCTTGTACAGAACCTCTATATACTCCTTCCACCTTTCTGCTTTCCCTTTCTTGCTTCGAACTGCGTTTCTATCTGAGCTTTACATTCATACAACTGGTTCTCTTTCTCCGGAGGTCTTTTTAATTTTCCTGTAGGCAGTATCTGTCTTACCCCGAGATATGCCTCTACATCTTACATTTGTCCTCTAGCCATCCCTGCTTAGACATTTTGCACTTCCTGTCGATCTCATTTTTGAGACGTTTGTATTCCTTTTTGCCTGCTTCATTTACTACATTTTTATATTTTCTCTTTTCATCAATTAAATTCAATAAGTCTTCTGTTACCCAAGGATTTCTACTAGCCCATATCTTTTTCCTACTTGACGCTCTGCTTCCTTCACTATTTCATCCCTCAAAGCTACCCATTCTTCTTCTACTGTATTCCTTTCTCCCATTCCTGTCAATCGTTCCCCAATGATCTCCCTGAAACTCTCTACAACCTCTGGTTCTGTCAGTTTGTGCAAGTCCCATCTCCTTAAATTCCCACCTTTTTGCACTTTCTTCAGTTTTGATCCGCAGTTCATAACCAATAGATTGTGGTCAGAGTCTACATCTGCCCCTGGAAATGTCTTACAATTTAAAATCTGGTTCCTAAATCTCTGTCTTATCATTATATAATCTATCTGAAACCTTCCAGTATCTCCAGGTCTCTCGCACGTATACAACCTTCTTTCATGATTCTTGAACCAAGTGTTAGATATGATTAAGTTATGCTCTGTGCAAAAGTCTACCAGGTGGCTTCCTCTTTCATTTCTTACCCCCATTTCATATTCACCTACTACGTTTCCTTCTCTTCCATTTCCTACTATCGAATTCCATTCACCCATGACTATTAAATTTTCGTCTCCCTTCACTATCTGAATAATTTCTTTTATCTCATCATACATTTCAGCAATCTCTTCGTCATCTGCGGATCTAGTTGGCATGTAAACTTGCACTACTGTAGTAGGCGTGGGCTTCGTGTCTATCTTGGCCACAATAATGCCTTCATATTGCAGTTTGTAGTAGCTTAACGGCACTCCTATTTTTTATTCACTATTAGTCCTACTACTGCATTACCCATATTTTATTTTGTATTTATAACCCTGTATTCACCTGACCAGAAGTCTTGTTCCTCCTGCCACCGAACTTCACTAATTCCCACTATATCTAACTTTAACCTATCCATTTTCCTTTTTAAATTTTCTAACCTACCTGGCCGATTAAGGATCTGACATTCCACGCTCAGAGCCGTAGAAAGCCAATTTTATTTCTCTTGATAACGACGGCCTCCTGAGTAGCCCCGCCCGGAGATGCAAATGGTGGATTATTTTACCTCCGGAATTTTTTACCCAAGAAGACGCCATCACCATTTAACCATACAGTAAAGCTGCATGCCCTCGGGAAAAATTACGGCTGTAATTTCCCCTTGCTTTCAGCCGTTCGCAGTACCAGCACAGCAAGGCCGTTTTGGTTAGTGTTACAAGGCCAGATCAGTCCACCATCCAGACTGTTGCCCCTGCAACTACTGCAAAGGCTGCTGCCCCTCTTCAGGAACCACACGTTTGTCTGGCCTCTCAACAGATTCCCCTCCGTTGTGGTTGCGCCTACGGTACGGCCATCTGTATCGCTGAGGCACGCAAGCCTCCCCACCAACGGCAAGGTCCGTGGTTCATGGGGGAGGGACACCGATGATAAAATTGTTGAAATGTTCAAAGAAAACTTTAATTTCAAACACGTACTCGACTCATACAATTACATCTGGTGGTGACTTTAATTTCCGCTCGATATGTTGGCGAAAAAACATGTTCAAATCCGGTGGTACGCACAAAACATCATCCGGATCACGCTAAACGCATTCTCTGAAAATTATTTCAAGCAGATAGTTCATGATCCCAGGTGAATAGTAAACAGTTGCGAAAACACACTTGATCTCTTAGCAACAAATAATCCTGAGCTAATAACGAGCATCAAAATGGATACAGGGCTTAGTGAAAACAGGGTTGTCGTAGCAAGACTGAACGTTGTAAGGCCCAAATCGTCCAAAAAAAAACATATACTTATCCAAGTAAGCGATAAAAATTCATTTGACGCCTTCCTGAGAAACAATCGCCGGCCGAAGTGGCCGTGCGGTTAAAGGCGCTGCAGTCTGGAACCGCACGACCGCTACGGTCGCAGGTTCGAATCCTGCCTCGGGCATGGATGTTTGTGATGTCCTTAAGTTAGTTAGGTTTAACTAGTTCTAAGTTCTAGGGGACTAATAACCTCAGCAGTTGAGTCCCATAGTGCTCAGAGCCATTTGAACCATTTGAGAAACAATCTCCATTCCTTCCAAGTTAGCAATGTGAGTGCAGATCAGATGTGGCTTGAATTCAGAGAAATAGATCGACAGCAGTTAAGAGATTTACACCAAAAAAATTAACAATCGACAAAGCTGATCCCCCCCTTGGTACACAAAACGGGTCAGAACACTGTTGCATAACAACGAAAAAAGCTTGCCAAATTTAAACGGACGCAAAATCTACAAGATCGGCGATGTTTTACAGGAGCTCGAAATTTAGCGCAGGCATCAGTGGGAGATAATGGTTTCCACGACGAAATTTTATCTCGAAAGCTGGCAGAAAATCCAAAGAGATTCTGGTCGTATGTAAAGTATGCTAGCGGCTAGACAATGCCGTCTCTACGCGGTAGCAATGGAAATACTATGGACGACAGTGCTGCGAAAACAGAGTTACTAAACAAAGTCTTTCTAAATTCCTTCACCAAAGAATACGAAGTAAGTATTCCAGAATTTGAATCAAGAACAGCTACCAGCACAACTAACGTTGAAGTATATATTCCCGGAGTAATGAACCAACATAAATCACTTAATAAAAGAAATTCTTCTGGTCCAGATTGTATACCAATTAGATTCCTATCAGAGTATGCTGATTCAATAGCTCAATACTTAACAGTCATGCACAACCGCTTGTTCGATGAAAGGTCCGTAACGAAAGAGTGAAAAGTTGCATAGGTCAACCAATATTCAAGAAAGGAAATAGAAGTAACCCACTAAATTGCAGGCCCATATCATTAACGTCGATATGCAGCAGGAATTTGGAACATATATTGCGTTCGAAGAGTATAAATTCAACAAAAAAAATGGTTCAAATGTCTCTAAGCACTATGGAACTTAACATCTGAGGTCATCAGTCCCCTAGACTTAGAACTACTTAAACCTAACTAACCTAAGGACATCACACACATCCATGCCCGAGGCAGGATTCAAATCTGCGACCGTAGCAGCAGCGCGGTTCCGGACTGAAGCGTCTAGAACCGCTCGACCACAGCGGCCGGCGATTATAAATTATCTCGTTGAGAAAGGTTGACACACAGTCAACACGGTTTTAGAAAACATCGTTCTTGTGTAAAGTAACTAGCTCTTTACTCACATTAAGTGTTGAGTACTACCTACAAAGGATTTCAGATCGATTCCATCTTTCTAGATTTCCAAAAAGCTTTTGACATCGTACCTCAGCAGCTTGTAATCAAACAGCCTGATTATGGAATGTTATCTCAGTAATGCGACTGGATTCGTGATTTCCTGTAAGATAGGTCACAGTTCGTAGTATTTGACGGAAAGTCATCGAGTAAAACAGAACTGATGTCTGACGTGTTATAGGCCCTCTGTATAAACGATTTAGGTGACAATCTGAGCAGCCCTCTTAGGTTGTTTGCAGATGACGGTCATCTATCGTCTAGTAAACTCTTCAGAAATTCAAATACACCGCAAAACGACGTAGAAAAGATATCTGTATGGTGATAAAATTGGCAGTTGACTCTAAATTTCAGTATATTCATTGTGGATGACGAAAGTGTGAAGTCATCCACATGAGTGCTAAAACGAATCCGGTAAACTTCGGTTACGCGATAAAGCAATCATATACACTGAAGCGCCAAAAAAAACTGGTATAGGCATGCGTATTCAAATTCAGAGATATGTAAACAGGCAGAATACGGCGCTGCCGTCAGCATCGCCTATATAAGACAATAAAAGTCTGTCGCAGTTGTTAGATCGGTTACTGCTGCTACAATGGCAGATCATCAAGATTTAAGTGAGTCTGAACGTGGTACTATAGTCGGCGCACGAGCAACATCAAATCTCGAACATAGCTGCGGCCGGAAAAAGATCCTGCAAGAACAGGACCAACGAAGACTGAAAAGAATCGTTCAGCGTGGCAGAAGTCCAACCCTTCCGCAAATTGCTGCAAATTTCAGTGCTGGGCTATCAACAAATTTCAGAGTGCGAACTATTCAAAGAAACATCACCGATATTGGCTTTCAGAGCCAAAGGCCCACTCGTGTACCCTTGATGACTGCACGACTCAAAGCTTTACGCCTCGCCCGGGCTCGTCAGTATTGACATTGAATTGTTGATGACTGGAAACATGTTGTCTGGTCGGGCGAGTCACGTTTCAAATTGTATCTAGCGGATAGGTGTGTATGGGTATAGAGACAACCTCATGAATCCATTGACCCTGCATGTCAGCAGGGGACTGTTCAAGCCAGTGGAGGCTCTGTAATGGTGTGGGCCGTGTGTAGTTGGAGTGATGTGAGACCCCTGATACGTCTAGATACGACTCTGACAGGTGACACGTACGTCAGCATCCTGTCTGATCACCGGCATCCATTCATGTCCATTGTGCATTCATACGGACTTGGGCAGCTCCAGCAGCACAATGAGACACCCCACACGTCCAGAATTGCTACAGAGTGGATGCAGGAATACTCTTCCGAGTTTAAACTCTTCTGTTGGCCACCAAACTCCCCAGACGTGAACATTCTTGAGCATATCTGAAATGTCTTGCAACTTGCCGTTCAGAAGAGATCTCCACCCCCTTGTACTCTTACGGATTTATGAACAGCCCTGAGGGATTCATGGTGTCAGTTCCCTCCAGCACTACTCCAGACATTAGTCGAGTCCATGCTACGTCGTGCTGCGGCACTTCTGCGTGCTCGCGGGGGCCCTACACGATATTAGGCAAGTTGCATGGGGGCTTAATTAAATTGAAGAAGAATGCAAATAATTTTAATTTTTGTCGCTGTCTGTCCGGTTACGCAGTCTCGTAAACGGTTGGCCCTGACTAGTTTTAGTACGCAATCTGACTGCATAGAATAACAACAAAGAATGAAAGAAAATTTCCGTTAACACAATTAATTAATTAAGTCCCCAGCAACTATAAAACCTACGAAACAACAAGGCACAAGTGTCGCTGTTCTGTATGTGGAAGTGTGATTCAACGTACACATCTGGCACGGTTCTTCGTCAATAAGACAAGATATTTTGAACACCATTTATACTGAAGCAATTAAAAGAAAATAGAAATACAATAATTGCGCAAGAAAACCAGGATTACACTCTAATACAAGAACACAAGCCAGATGCTTTGTTGACTGAACCTGTAATGACGCATTATTTCAGACATTGAAATAATAAAAAGAAAAGGGAATTTTTTTACCTTCATATATATTGACGAAAGGCACTCTGATCATTACAATATCTCCATTCGAACAACATCTGCTGTCTAGCCCATCAAACAACTGCATACAACATGGAACAAGCACTCCCTACTACAACATCTCAACACCGACTCACTACTACTACATCTCGATAAGCACTCTCCACTACGACTTCTCGACAAGCACTGCCAGTGGATGCGGCAGAATAATACTCTCTGGCGCGATCTCTGGCGCTGTGGCTCAGTGTAGCTACCTTTCATATGCCCCTCCTCCACGGGCTAGAATTTGATGGTATTTTTGCCAGCATTGGTGGTGAAAATACCACCAAATTCGTCCACAAAAATACAGACAAAAAAAATGTTAATACGTAAATATCACATAATTAGATAAAATTTTGGCTTTGCACTGACCTTTCAATAACCTAATATATAAAATACAGTAAGCAATACAAATTCTTTCATACATGTGACTTCACATAATAGTTTACACAATACACAAAAAATCATTTATACAAATGTTCACATAAAATGCTTTGAATGATTAAAAAAAAACAAGTAGTTGATAGTTCCAGCAGTAGCACCCAGCAATAGTCAACAGGTGCAAATACCAAGAAGTAACATCATTTCAGTAGAAACAGTTCCAACAGTGGCACCCAGCAATGTTGAGCAGGTGCAGACACCAACAAGTGACATTATCTCAGTAGAAGCAGTCCATTAGTGGCACCCATTAATGTTGAGCAGGTGCAGACAGCAAGAAGTAACATCATTTCAGTAGAAACAGTTCTAACAGTGGCACCCAGTAATGTTGAACAGGTGCAGACACCAACAAGTGACATTATTTCAGTAGAAGCAGTCCATCAGTGGCACCCAGCAATGTTGAACAGGTGCCGACACCAACAAGTGACATCATTTGAGTAGAAGCAGTCCATCAGTGACACCTAGTAATGTTGAGCAGGTGCAGACACCAACAAGTGACATTATTTCAATAGATGCAGTCCATCAGTGGCACCCAGTAATGTTGAGCAGGTGCAGACACCAACAAGTGACATTATTTCAGTAGAAGCAGTTCCATCTGTGGCACCCAGCAATGTTGAGCAGGTGCAGACAGCGACAAGTGACATTATGTCAGTAAAAACAGTTTCATCAGTGGCACCCAGCAATGTTGAGCAGGTGCAGACAGCAACAAGTGACATTATGTCAGTAAAAACAGTTTCATCAGTGGCACCCAGCAATGTTGAGCAGGTGCAGACAGCAACAAGTGACATTATGTCAGTAAAAACAGTTTCATCAGTGGCACCCAGCAATGTTGAGCAGGTGCAGACAGCAGTCCATAATATTCACTATCACTAATCACACTGTTCATCAGAGTTTATAAGCAGAAATTAAACATGTCCTTGTGGCACCAATCATGTAGAAAAAGTGCAAGTAACAGTCCATAATATTCACTATCACTAATCACACAGTTCATCAGCAGAAATTAAACATTTCTAAGCGTCACACATCAATGTTGAACAGGTGCAGGTATGAACAACAGTTTGAATGCCCACACAATTGCTTTTACAAAATTATTATCAATGCTCTTACACTAAACATACAAATTATAATAAGCACACAAATGATATCAGATAATTGTCATATTAAATATTACAAATACACAAATATCAGTAAACCTATAATATTTATGGGTGTCAGTGCAAGCCACAACAAACAAGTAAAATAATATTTAGGAGATAGGTCGGTACCAATTATCTGGGATTAGGAAGGGAAAACACACAAAACACACTCACTCATCTTTCGTCCACATTAGTGCTACTGTGTAATTGAATAGTGTTACCTGTGTGAATGCAATTCTGTCAAAATTTGATGTTCATCATGTGTATCAAGTAGTAGTGGCAGCAATGTATAACAGTCAATAATAGTTAGTCAACGTCATAGTCATCATGTCAAGACCAATGTTTGCCAAGCCAAATCAAAATGTACGGTTGCTGAACAACTGTCGGTGTGCCAAGATATGCAATTACTTCCTCTCTCCAAAAAAAAGTATGTACTGCTTATTGATTTAACAAAGTGTGTGTGTAGACAATGTTCCTTCCATTTGAGTGTTCTAGTCTGCCATCTTCATCCTCCTTATTCCATATAAACCAACAAAAAAAATATGCTCCTCACTTACTTTACCTCTTATCCACCAAAACTCCAATAATCATCAAATTCACACAATCCAATAATCATCAGCATCACATAATCTTAATACTTCAATAATACCTCTCACGTCGATACATATAAACCTTATCATCAATATCATTTACCTTACCTCTTGTCCACCAAAACTCCAATAGTCATCAGCTTCACACAATCTCAATACCTGAATAATACCTCTTCAATACGTCGACACATATAAACCTTATTACCAAAATTATTTCACTTCCATAACAACTCTTTCCTCTAGTCAGTCTCCTCAAACAAGTACAGATAAAATCCTAGTGCAAACTTCAATTCATCATCCCATGCAATCCGAAGACACAATGTCCACACACAACCACTGTGTAATCCATCTGACCCAAATCTTCTACTCATTATGAATTATAAAATACATTTTGGTTACCTTGTCCATCTTTAAATAAAAGAAATGCATACATGACCTCTAACAGCCTTTAGTTTGAATAACTTTCAGTAAGTAAGTACGAGTACGGAGTGTGAATGATTGTAATATTTCACAGTGTGAACACCACTTTAAGAATCATGGCAAAACAGAAGCAAACATGTGGAGTATTTCTTGTGTCAAGTGTCACTTGCTATTTCAATTGCTCACGAAGAATGCAGTGTAATAGCTGTCAATGGTCTAAACCTAGTGTTAGTATGTCATGTCATTAGCTTCCTTCCTATTAGCACAAATTTATACAGCTTCCATAAAACCTCCAGCTCATGTGACTTCTATGAAGTTTCTTGTACTAATGTCGTTCGTCGAATTATAGCAGTTCATTTTCTTATCTTAAAAATATAAGGCACTGAGTGTAAGCAAAACATGCACTAGCGAGTAAATATACCAGTGGAGAACAGAATGTCAACAAGTGCATGCAGCACAATCGCTACAACGAGGCTCTGACAAGCGAACAATCTATAATTAACACCGTAGTGTGACTTAAACTCCATATTCGTACACAGTATATCAGCATTTCCATATACCAAATTAAAGAGTAGTTATGACAACAAACAGAAATGTATAAATATGCAATCAATACGCAAAGCAGCAAACATGTATCTTACATAATAAACAGGTCATTACCATCATATCAGCATAATCAAATAAATGTTCATATGTAATCTAAATAAGTAAACATGAAGGCGCAAGCAGATAAATCACAAAGTGTAACCTACATACATAACCATATCAGCACAATTAATCAGGTGACAATTATAATTTAAATAAATAAGCACAGCAGGCACATAAAAAAAATATGACATCAGTGAAAAAGCATAGCAGCCATGCAATGCATAATATACACAAATAACAACCCTGTTCATTAATCAATCATTGTCAAAATCAGTTAATGTACACAAGCACGTCGCTTTACAAGTAAATTCATAGAACATGAAATTCAGCACAAAGTATGAATCACGTAATCGCGAGCAGCAAATTACGTCTAAAGTACGTACCTAAGTGGAATTATGTTACCTGAAAAATAAACTCAATTAATAGTTACCTTTTTAGTTTATTACTTTCTTCTTCGAAATTACATTCTTCCTGAAAATTTCTCGATAGCAAGTCCTCTTAACGTGGGACACACACAGAATTTACCTGAAGGTCTTAAATATTTTATACAACCGTATCCTGAAAAATACTGAACGTTAATAACATAATTTATCAAGTCACTATAGCTTTATACTGAATTTAATCCGAGAAATTAGACTGTGTATTTGTTTACGGCTGTCAGTGCATTCGCACTGAGCGCTCGATCAGCTGTAGGTACGCGTGACGTAGGAACTAATTGTTTGCGGTCAACGACTGCCTTGTGCGGCGCGCAGACTTAACTGTTGCTTTGAGTATGTGCCGCCGCCGGAACGCGGCGCGGTATCCTTATATTCTCTGCATGTTTACATGTAGCTGTTAGTTTCTCGAAAGTATGTCATTCCACAAAAATTTTAACGTTCGATATATGATGTATTCCCTTAGAGCGCCGAGATTTAAGAGTTTCTACTTCGGCAGTGTTATCATGAAAAATTTTGCGAATTCTATATGGACTGTTATAAAGCAGAAAAAATTTTCGACACAAGCCTTTTCCTTTGTGAGACAAACGATGAGACTTAATTAATACCTTTTGACCAACTGACAAAGTTTTTAAACGACCAGGACGTTTAGCTGATTTCTCTCTTCTAGCAGCCGCAGATGCAATATTTTGTAGAGCCAGGTTGACAACTTCAGAATGCCGCAGTTTCCGTGTAGGCGGAAAAGGAACGATTTCAGAAATGCGATTTGTCGGTGCTTTGTTTTTTAATATCAGTATAGGCGGTAAAAAAGTTGAGTCATTAGGAAGTTCATTCAGAATGTTTTGAAAAATATGAAGATACTGATCCCACGTTCTGTGATTCTGATGACAATAAAGACGACACAATTTATTGATTTCCTTCATCCATCTCTCTGAAGCGTTAGATTGAGAGTGAAAAAGTGAAATGAAAATTGGTTTAATCTTACGACGCCGTAGAGTACGAAGCCAAATTTTAGAGCGAAACTGTGATCCATTATCTGATATAACCTTATCAACATGAACCACTTCTTTAAGAAAATGTTTGATGAAAGCATTAGATACTGAACGAGCTGTTGCTTTGCGTAAAGGTGTAAAACACACATATTTTGATGTCAATTCCACTGCTACTAAAATGTACGCAAAACCATTAGTAGAACGAACCACTGGACCGAACAAATCAACTGCAGCCATATCCTTTAATTTCGCTGGAATGATAGGAAACAACGGTGCTCTGTGAGAAATAGTTGGCGGCTTAGCCTTTTGACATAATTTGCATTTGGCAAGAACGGATCGAATACGTTTTTCCATATTACTGAAGTAGCAATATTCTCGTAATTTGTGAAAGCATTTTCTGGGACCAAAGTGTGCATAACTGAAATGTGTGTACCAAATCAATTTGTGGACCCACTCATCACGAATACAAACTAACCAAAAAGAGTTGTCAACCGATTTTCGTTTAAAAAGAACTTTCCAGATAGATCGCAAAAACGAGGTGTGGCCAAATTGTCCAATCTAACAAAGCGTCTAAGAAAATTACAGACACCAAGGAAACTACGAACATCACGTTTTGTGGTAGGAACAGCATAATTACGAATAGCATCTAGTTTCTCTGGATCAGGAAGAATACCTTCTGTAGAAATAATATGACCAAGAAATTTCACCTGAGAACGACCAAATTCAGATTTTTCCAAGTTCACTGTAATGCCAACTCTTGCAAAAATACGTAATAATGAATCCAAAATTTTGTTGCGCTTACTCCAAGAACGTTTAGCAATAAGAATATCGTCAACATATGAAGTGATATTGTCACGAAGATAAACAGGTAAGATTTCGTTTGAACTACGAATGAATGCTGCTGAAGATACAGTAAGTCCAAATGGTAATTTCCGAAATTGCTTTTGGGTAAAATCGTCATATCCGGTTAATCTTTACCTACTGTCTAGATAGATTGATAGTAGAAGAGTTTTTTTGACAGATGCAAAGAATAGTAAAAGAGTAGGCAGCGGTGCAGAAAACTAAAAGGGAAATAGCACCACTACAGCTCGGGGCCCTATGCACGCTACGGCACATATTCACTTAGTGTAGTGAATCCCCTGAGGACTTTAATAGTCGCACATAATTTCCAGTTTGTGACTCAGTGGCCAGTTTGGTGGAAGTGCGTACATAAATTGATCTAGCCATGAACATGGATGTATGTCATTCTTAGAATTACGAAAGATCTTAAATTTCCGAACAGTCAAAAAGTGTTTATAGTCAAAGTTTTCGCCTCGTGGCGACAAAGACCTACCGCGTCTGTCCCAGTCCCAATGTCTATTATTGTCAATTTCGCGCGCCTGGCGCTCTCTTGTTGCATCCCGTAAATGAAACAAATTACTTTCTTCAAACCCCTCTGCTATCTGTGATTCTAAATTTCTTCTACTGTCTTTTCCTACAATTTCGCCTTCGATTTGTTTGACTTGCTTTCGTAATGCCTCAACTTCCCTTTTAACGCGTTCATTAAATTTTCCCTGATTTTCAACATGTTTATTTATGTTCTGATACTCTTCAGTTTCTGCAAATGGTAATGGAGCTGTATCATCCGAATCTCTGTCACCATTTAAGCTAAGACTTGTCAATTTATCTGAAATCTCCTCAACTCTTTCCGATAAATCACCTATTTGTTCTTTCTGTTTATTTACGTCTTCTGTAAGTGTCGCGACTCGGGTTTCAGTATTGACACATTTATTAGTTAACTGTTCATATTGTTGTGTTAGATTATTTAATCTATCATTTGGTACGGATTCCTCGATTCTCTCAAATATTTCTTCCTTATCGTGTGCACGTTGTAAATTTAACTCTGAAAATTTTTGTACTAACACGCGATCTCTTTCTTCCTGTTCTCTATCTTGTTCCATTTGTCTAATCTCTGCTGAAATTAATCTATTATTGTGAGAATTCAAAATCGGTTGTACTTCTTCTCTAATTTCTTTCTTTAATTCATCTTTCATGTTTTTGAAACATGTCCCTATTCGTGAATCTAACCGTGTTTCCATTGTTTCCATCTCTGTTTTAATTATTCCTATTCGTGATCCCAGTGAGTCTAACCGTGTTTCCATTGTTCCCATATCAGTTTTAATTTCAGATCTCAAAGTTCCCATCTCTGTTTTAAATTTAGATCCCAACTCTGATCCCAGATTTAATATTGCACCCATCAACTGCTCCATATTAACTGGTTCAAAATTCTTTTCGCTCCTAACATTTCCCGCTAAACCAGCTTCGTTCATCATAACTGTAAAGCTATCTGTGTTCGATACTATTCCAGAGTCTTCTGTCGTTAATCTCGTATTCTGAAAATGTTTTGATTGTGAAAAATTTTGAACTGGTTCTGGACTTTTTTTCCTGCTTATTAAATTGTTTTCTACTTCATTATTCATGATACTGTTTTCCTCTGTTGGCGAGTTCGCCATGTTAACAATTTCGTCATTCTCACTATCCATCATTTTTGCCTTTTTCATCGATCACGTAATCATTTACAAAACATACAAAACTCGTCACTATAAGAAAATTACACACAATGACACTTTATCTCCAACAATACCATTCACACGAAATGTTTCCCTCAAACACGATTAACGAACAATTGAAATAATTGCACTAAATTGTCAAACCCGTACACAAGACATCAAAAATTAAATTTTGCAAAATACCATTAGAAGAATGACAATTACCAAATCTGCACATGCAATATAGACTACAATTACTAAACTACAAATTACTACAACAATACTACTGTCTACTATTTTTACAATCAGAAGAATTCCAAGGGACGATCCGAAGCAGCGGTCGCCACGTGCATGGGGGCTTAATTAAATAAATGAAAATAATAATTATTTTTCGTAGCTGTCTGTCCGATTACGAAGTCTCGTAAACGGTTGGCCCTGACTAGTTTTAGTACGCAATCTGACTGCATAGAATAACAACAAAGAATGAAAGAAAATTTCCGTTAACACAATTAATTAATTAAGTCCCCAGCAACTATAAAACCTACGAAACAACAAGGCACAAGTGTCGCTGTTCTGTATGTGGAAGTGTGATTCAACGTACACATCTGGCACGGTTCTTCGTCAATAAGACAAGATATTTTGAACACCATTTATACTGAAGCAATTAAAAGAAAATAGAAATACAATAACTGCGCAAGAAAACCAGGATTACACTCTAATACAAGAACACAAGCCAGATGCTTTGTTGACTGAACCTGTAATGACGCATTATTTCAGACATTGAAATAATAAAAAGAAAAGGGAATTTTTTTACCTTCATATATATTGACGAAAGGCACTCTGATCATTACAATATCTCCATTCGAACAACATCTGCTGTCTAGCCCATCAAACAACTGTATACAACATGGAACAAGCACTCCCTACTACAACATCTCAACACCGACTCACTACTACTACATCTCGATAAGCACTCTCCACTACGACTTCTCGACAAGCACTGCCAGTGGAGCGGCAGAATAATACTCTCTGGCGCGATCTCTGGCGCTGTGGCTCAGTGTAGCTACCTTTCAAAGTGTACCAGTTTCTTTGGCTCTTCAGTGTACAAAGGTCGTAAATTCAACTAAATACTTATGAATTACAGTTACGAAGAACTTAAACTGGAAAGAACTCATAGCATTTGTTGTGGGAAAGGCGAACAAAAAACTGCGTTTTATTGGCAGGACACTTAGAAAAATGTAACAGATGTACTAAAGACACTGCCTACACTCCGCTTTTCCGTCCTCTTCTGGAGTACTGCTGCGCGGTGTGGGATCGTTACTAGGAAGGATTAACGGAGTACAACGAGAAAATTCAAAGAAGATCAGCACGTTTTGTATTATCGAGAAATAATACAGGATTTGAGGTGGACATCGTTAAACCAAAGGCTTTTTACGTTGCGGCGGAATTTTCTCATGAAATTTTAATCACTAACTCTCTCCTCCGAATGTGCAAATATCTTGTTGACGCTGACCCTCATAAGGAGAAACGATCATCATAATATATAATATATAATATATAATAATAGGGCAAATCAGAGCTCGCGCGGAAAAATAGAGGTGTTCGTTTTTTCCGCGAGCTTTTAGAGAGTGGCATAATGTAGAATTACTGTGAAGGTGGTTCGATGAACCCTCTGTCAGGCACTTAAGTATGATTTGCAGAGTATCCATGTAGATGTAGGTGTAGATGAAGAACTAAAACGTCATGCCTGATGCGGAACTTTTACTGCAGGAACAGCGAAAATGTAGTAAGCGATAAACTTCTTTCGCCAGTGAGAATAATTATGGATAGTGTTTGAAATTATATGTAAAGTTAATTTTCAAATAATGGTTAGATATGGCCTGAATAATATGCGCGCCGTGAGTTACGCTGACGCAAGACAGTTTCTAACTGCAGTACTTGACTTACATTGTTATACAGGCAAGGTAAAATTATAGCTCTTAACGGTTGGTAACTGTACAAAAATCAATTTTTGGTTGCTCCAGCAAGCTGTTAACTAGGCAACCTGTAACTGGTACTGTAGCTCTGGTTGGCTCTTTAGTAATATGTGTAAATAAGCAAATGCTGACGTGTAAGAAAAGTTCTGGGAAAGTAGGCATTTCAATCACGTGGTCTGCACCAACAGAGATATTGACTCTGCCAACGTTTTCGTCACTTGGAACTGAGCTACTGGAAGGTGAGGAGGCGCATCTCTATGAGCTTTGCATCTGGTAGTACTATATAGGATAAATATTTCATTAGAGACAGGCAACACAGCAGCAGATGGTGTATATATATAGTGAACTGGTAGGGCCTATGATTTGTTGACTGATCAGATTTTTGTCATTCTTTGATATATTATTAAGATAGACTTTTAGAAGCAGAGTCGTATGTTGGACATATATAAACCTGTGTAATTTTGTTGCTTTCTTGCTGAGTTAGCTAAAGACTCTTCGTACGTATTGCTGCATGTTGTGGGCAAGGTTACCTCGGATTGATTCTCAGAGTTGAAGGTTACGTATATTAAACTAAATGACTTCTGCAGGATAGTTTTCCTTGTTTTTTTTCCGATTGGTTGCTAGTTACATACACTCCTGGAAATTGAAATAAGAACACCGTGAATTCATTGTCCCAGGAAGGGGAAACTTTATTGACACATTCCTGGGGTCAGATACATCACATGATCACACTGACATAACCACAGGCACATAGACACAGGCAACAGAGCATGCACAATGTCGGCACTAGTACAGTGTATGTCCACCTTTCGCAGCAATGCAGGCTGCTATTCTCCCATGGAGACGATCGTAGAGATGCTGGATGTAGTCCTGTGGAACGGCTTGCCATGCCATTTCCACCTGGCGCCTCAGTTGGACCAGCGTTCGTGCTGGACGTGCAGACCGCGTGAGACGACGCTTCATCCAGTCCCAAACATGCTCAATGGGGGACAGATCCGGAGATCTTGCTGGCCAGGGTAGTTGACTTACACCTTCTAGAGCACGTTGGGTGGCACGGGATACATGCGGACGTGCATTGTCCTGTTGGAACAGCAAGTTCCCTTGCCGGTCTAGGAATGGTAGAACGATGGGTTCGATGACGGTTTGGATGTACCGTGCACTATTCAGTGTCCCCTCGACGATCACCAGTGGTGTACGGCCAGTGTAGGAGATCGCTCCCCACACCATGATGCCGGGTGTTGGCCCTGTGTGCCTCGGTCGTATGCAGTCCTGATTGTGGCGCTCACCTGCACGGCGCCAAACACGCATACGACCATCATTGGCACCAAGGCAGAAGCGACTCTCATCGCTGAAGACGACACGTCTCCATTCGTCCCTCCATTCACGCCTGTCGCGACACCACTGGAGGCGGGCTGCACGATGTTGGGGCGTGAGCGGAAGACGGCCTAACGGTGTGCGGGACCGTAGCCCAGCTTCATGGAGACGGTTGCGAATGGTCCTCGCCGATACCCCAGGAGCAACAGTGTCCCTAATTTGCTGGGAAGTGGCGGTGCGGTCCCCTACGGCACTGCGTAGGATCCTACGGTCTTGGCGTGCACCCGTGCGTCGCTGCGGTCCGGTCCCAAGTCGACGGGCACGTGCACCTTCCGCCGACCACTGGCGACAACATCGATGTACTGTGGAGACCTCACGCCCCACGTGTTGAGCAATTCGGCGGTACGTCCACCCGGCCTCCCGCATGCCCACTATACGCCCTCGCTCAAAGTCCGTCAACTGCACATACGGTTCACGTCCACGCTGTCGCGGCATGCTACCAGTGTTAAAGACTGCGATGGAGCTCCGTATGCCACGGCAAACTGGCTGACACTGACGGCGGCGGTGCACAAATGCTGCGCAGCTAGCGCCATTCGACGGCCAACACCGCGGTTCCTGGTGTGTCCGCTGTGCCGTGCGTGTGATCATTGCTTGTACAGCCCTCTCGCAGTGTCCGGAGCAAGTATGGTGGGTCTGACACACCGGTGTCAATGTGTTCTTTTTTCCATTTCCAGGAGTGTATTACAGATTGATTTGCTTTTGATTTACGTAATTTCCACGTTTCTACAATGTTTTTTTTTTTTTTTTTTTTTTAGTTTCATAACTGCCTCAAGCTTCTTCTTTGCATACTGTGTTATCAGTCAAGAGAGCTTGTAAAGGTAATGAACCCTTAGACATAATATTTCTATGTGATATTATTTAGCTGTTGTATTTTTTTGTATTTTTATTCTTCCACGTGTAATCTGGCAGGTTGTCGATGGGTAGTATGCAATGGGAACTCGAGTAATATCCAGCTGTTGAAAGATTTAGAGAATTATTTCGCTGACAGGCCAAAATCGACTACAGAGCTGTCCACGATCGTAGCACTTCGTTCTAAGCTGGCGTGCTGTATAGTTGTGGAAAAAGTATTGACCTAGCATCGAGACCTGATGATTCTGTCAATATCCGCGTATGGCGTGAAATAACCGGACTGCAAATTGAACTCGCGCATCCACATAGGGAACCGACACGAGATCTAAAATTTCTGTCTGCAATATCTTAGTGGTACCACGTGATGTGATACGCGTGACCCGTGATTGTGCTGCCCTGAACGATGAACGAGCAACGTTGCCGGATTCAACACTCTGCAGAACGCTCGATAACGATACGACTTGTGCGTTCGGTACGTGTGCCTCAACGTGGTATATGCGATAGTAGCGCGCTCCAGCTGTATCTGACTCGCAGCTCATACAGTTTGTTTGTGTAAAATTCCCGTGTTAGCTTGATTGAAACACATTTCCTCCCCTGTCCATAAGCTACTCATGTTCTGCCTGTATAATACATCAATAAAAATTTCAATATCCATCAACATGGTGTAAGAGGAAAAAGGAAAAAAAAGGGCCTACCACGTCCAGTCAGTTAGGACATCGACTTATAAAAGTTCCTTCACAAATGGTGTTACACACTACACCCACCACCACTACCACCACCACCGCCATCGTCTATACCTCTCTGTTCGCCGCCGCCACCACGATTATGTGGTGTGCCCAGTCACCCCCCCCCCCAATTCCATCCCACCGCTTTTCACCCTCCCCTCTCCTGCACTCTTCGTCACCCCATCCCGGCTCCTTGCCCCTTAGCCTCCTCCTCTGATCCCTCCCCTCCCCTCCCACACCCTGTTGCCACTGTCCCTGCTGCCCCCGCCCGGGAGGTGGCCCAGAGGGCCAAGGCCCACGCACAGCTGTCTCCGTCGCCATCACCATCGCCTTCGCCATCGCCTTCACCGTCACCGTCACCATCACCAACACCAGCACCAGCGCCCACACCAGGACCTACCACCTCCCGCCATCTCCCAGTTGCTCCCGTCCCCCACGCCTCTTCTCACCCTTCTGTCACAGTTAAGTGCCCCAGCGGCACCCCCGCCTCCTCCACTCCCAAAAAATCCCAGCCTCTTCCTCTTCCCACCTCCGTGGATGCCATGGATGTCTCCCCGCCTGTCCCTTCTACCACCTCCTCTTCCTCCTCCCCCTCCTCCTACAAATACCTCCTGTCCTGTCCTGATCCCTCACACCTCGAAGCCCGGAACCTAACCCTGCTCTTCTGCCAGCACTTTCCGAGAGCCCCAATCTCCCTTCTCACTCACCATCGAGACATCATTCTTATCACCTCCCCTAGCCCACCCTTCACTCCGACACCCTCTCCAGAATCCCCGTTACCCGCTTTGGGCCCAATGCTTCCCTCACCCCTGCTCCTTCCTCGTTCCCCTCCCACCAACCCGAACCCCTGTGTCGCCTGCCCACCCTCACTGCCGTGATCACTCGGCTTAGTCCAATGTTCGTGGAGGAGGAGGTGTTGGAGGAGCTTAAGGCGCACCCCTACCTGGAAATAAAGGTGGTGCACTGGATTTTCAACCCTGCCAGCCCCACCTGCCTTATGCAGGTGTTTCCTGAATATGCCCCTTCCATTGACCTTCTCCTGAAGGAGGGTGCCCTCTTTTTCCATCGCCGATACGAAGTCGACCCCTCCTGTTCCCCTCCTCAATCCCTCCACTGCCAGAGGTGCCTGCATTAGAACGCACATCCAACATCTGAGTGCCGTGAGGCCCCCGTCTGCCTGCACTGCAAACAGGCGCACTTCCTCCAGCAGCGTCCCAACCTCCAATCCCCTCCTTCCTGCAACATCTGCAACCTCCTGCATCCTACCTACTCCCAGAAGTGCAAGGGGCGACTACCCCCCCCCACCCCTCCTGAACTCACGTCCCCGTCCGCCCTCTGGACGCCCCCACCCCTCCTGACAACTCCCTTCGTCTCCCCCTCGCCCACTGCTGAGGATATCATCAGGTTCGTCACTATCGTCCTCCAGAATGTCCACCCCTTCCAGTACCCCCACACCCTCCAGCAGATATTCCTCACCACCCGATCCATCTTCCACCTCAACACCTATGCCACCTATTCCCATAACCAAGCCCACTTCACCTTCTCCCATCTCGACACCCTTGACTAAATTCCTGTCGTGGCGCGACAGTACTGTATCTTGTTCAATAACATCCATTCCCTTTCTGCAAGCAAGAACGTCCTCCTGCACACCCTCACGACCCACCACGTGGATGCCTTCCTCCTCAACGAAACCTTTCTCAGCGCCAGCATACCGTACACACATCACCCTACCTCCTCCACCACATCTCTTCTTCCCCAGCCTTACCATTACCTGTGCCACCATCTATGTCCGCCCTACTGCCCCTATTCCTTTTTACTTCCTTTCCCACATCAACTGTACATTCTCCTCCTACGTGATCGTCACTGACCTCGACATCCATAGTCGTTCCGCTGCCCAGTTACGGCAGTGGCATTGGTTCCTCTCCTCCCTCCAAGGTGACCTCGTTCCCATTCTGCAGCATACCTGCCCTGAATCCAATACCACTCCCGATGTAGTCCTCTCCTCCCCTAACCTCCTTGGCCGCATAGTGGTGGACATCCTTGACCCTATTGACAGTGACCATCTCCCAGTCCTCACCATTTCAGACGGTCGTCGCCTCCGTCCCGATCCCCGCATCGACCCTCCCCCGAAATATGTCCTTGTTTATTCCCATGTCGACTGGGATGCCTACCGGGATACCCTCTCTACCCAGGTCGATAGCCACCCTCTCGCCTACCACCACCCTGATGATGTTACCCATGCTACCTCCTTTCTCCAGCAGACCTTGTCTGGGGCCGTGGAGGCCCACGTCCCTACCGTCGCGCTCCACCCACACTGCCCCATTTTACCCCCACAGGCCGTCCTCCTCCTCTATGAATCCCGCGGTCTCTACCGTGCCTTCCTTCACACACGTGACCAGGACATACTACGCCGCCACCGGCAACTACAACACGTCAGAAACTTGATCGCGGCTAAGAAACGCACCCTGTGACCTTACGTACTCCGTATATAGAGAATAACATACATCGATGCATGTACAATCGGAGCCATCAATTCCTGAATTCTGTGAATTTTTTTGTGGAGTCTGTACTTAGAAGACTTGACAAAAGCATCCAGGTCTTGATGGCGCTGGTTAAGCATTCATCGACCTATCTCTTTCTCTATACATGGAGGGCAAAGGGGCCGAAAATGGCGTTAATGGGATGCCGAAACTGGCTGTGTAAATAAAACAACTTCTGAAAACATACAGCTGTTTGATGATCTTTCTTTGGTGAATTATGCTTTCTAGGCTGTTAGCACTCCGCCACCATGCCCGTAAAGTAATCGCCTGATCTTGTCTCACAGAAAGTTAATATTTGAAAACAGGGAAGGCCATGCAAGTTACACATCTAAACAACTGCACTTGTTGGTGACCCATCATTTTCTACCTTTTCTTTCGATGATTTGCAAGATTATGTCCTTTTATATGACAAAAGTGGTAACAGCACTCACTGCGTGTAGAGAACGAGAGACGACAACTCACATCAGAGCCCAGAAGGAACACGGAAGTTGTGCAATGTATCCTCAGCCATGCACCTTACTGCTGTTACGAGAGCATACATGTACGGGGGTGAATCGAAAAGTAATGACTCCTGTGACTACATTTTATGTTGCACACATACACTGTGTAAGATGGACCATCGATGAATACAACATGTCAAGCTAACGTAAACAGATGTGCTACTGTGCATTTCATTCTACATTGTGATTCTTATGACGTGAAAATCATCTGTGAGCTTTACATATATGGCCACGGCCATGTGCACAAGATGCTTTTTGACTGCAAATGTTTTATTTCTGACAAACCTTTGTACACTGATCATCCTGGACATTACGACCACCGACCTACTATCGATATAAACCCGTCCAGACGATAGCAGCGTCACCTGGGGAGGAATGACTGCTAGTCAGACACATGCACCGTCCATGTAGTATAAATGAGAGTAGTGTCCATGTATGGAATAGGCAAGGTACGCAAGCTATCTGAATCTGGCCGAGGGCAGGTTGTGATATCCTAGAGGTTCGGCACGAGCATTTCGGAAACTGCAAGATTTGTCGGGTGTTCGAGGAGTGCTGTGGTGAGTTTCTTCAACACGTGGTGAAACCACGTCCAGACGTCGTTGGGGATTCATTACAGATGTCGGAGTTCGTAAGCTGGGCAGACTCGTAAAACAGGACGGGCGGCGGACTGTGGCGGAAATAACAACAGACTTTAATGGCGGACAGAATACAAGTGTGTCTGAACACACGGTGCGCCGAACACTCCAAACGATGGGCCTCCGCAGCCGATGACCCATGCATGTGTCTATGTTAACAACGCGACGTCGGCAGCTACGACTAAAATGGGCACGTGACCATCAGCACTATTCGTTGGCTCAGTGGCAGAGTGTTGCATGGTCTGACGAATTGTGATACTTTCTACATCATGTTGATTGGGGGGCGCGAATCCGTCATCTTCCAGGGCAACAGCTTGATACAGGTACTGCGGGACGGATGCAAGATGGAGGCGACTCCATTATGCTCTGGGGAACAGTCACTTGGGCATCTGTGGGTCCAACGGAGCTTGTGCAAGGCACCGTGAAGGCCAAGGAGTTCCGTACACTGGTTGCACAACACGCACACTGTAACCTCCCCCTCACTTAATGACAGTGAAAAATTAAACCGCGTGTACCTAATGGAAATTTGGGAAAAGCAATCGTCACCGAAGTTAATCTGTCGGTAAAGAGGGAGGAAAGGGTTACATCTAAATGAAAAGGAAAATGCAAATCAAGTGTCTATGTTAACAACGCGACGTCGGCAGCTACGACTAAAATGGGCACGTGACCATCAGCACTATTCGTTGGCTCAGTGGCAGAGTGTTGCATGGTCTGACGAATTGTGATACTTTCTACATCATGTTGATTGGGGGGCGCGAATCCGTCATCTTCCAGGGCAACAGCTTGATACAGGTTTTGCGGGACGGATACAAGATGGAGGCGACTCCATTATGCTCTGGGGAACAGTCACTTGGGCATCTGTGGGTCCAACGGAGCTTGTGCAAGGCACCGTGAAGGCCAAGGAGTTCCGTACACTGGTTGCACAACACGCACACTGTAACCTCCCCCTCACTTAATGACAGTGAAAAATTAAACCGCGTGTACCTAATGGAAATTTGGGAAAAGCAATCGTCACCGAAGTTAATCTGTCAGTAAAGAGGGAGGAAAGGGTTACATCTAAATGAAAAGGAAAATGCAAATGAAACTGGTGGAAATTAATTTTGGAAAGGGGTAAAGTTAATAAAGAAAGTAAATGTGGGGCCGTTACGTTAACAATTAACTAGCGGTAATTAGATATTTGAGATTTGGGGAAAATTACGGTCGCCATTCCTATAGACAATTACTATAATAACTGAAAAAGAAAGGTTATTGCACATATAATTTACACTAAAAGCGTGGCAACTGAAGGTTGACACGTGTTGTGTGAAAACTGGATGTTTGTCTGAAGTAATAAATTTCGCTACACCCTGACTTAATTTAGCAAAAGAATTAATAAAACTGGAAAATTGAAAGTTAATTTAGTGACTGAAATTAATAGTGAACTTTGTTTCTGAAGCATATCGAAATTCAGTAAAATACAGTTAGTCTTGGGCTACCTCAACAATCATTTCAAAAGCTACTTGAATCTACGCAATTTAGAAATAAGAGATTTAACTTTGAACTTGAATTAAATGATTCTGAACAATTAACAATAGTAAAATTTAGTACGTACCAAACTGAGCTGCAGTCACAGGTAAGCTAAAATACGGTAACAAAACTCACACTCTTAATTTGTGCTTGCGTAATCTAAATGTTGTAGCCAGCTATGAATACCTTAACTGAACTTTGAAATTAAAGCAGTGAAATCGAATGATGCTATTTTAATGCTGGCGTTTGAATTTCAACGACACTCGGGTTCATTTCGGAAAAGGAAGGGTCCCTGCTTGGCAATGCAATTGGGACAATGAGCAACAAAGGTTCATGCTAAGTTGCTGTAATTTTGTGATGCAACAGTTTTAAAAGTTTGAAAAGCTGAGGTCTGCCATACAGTTCTAAAACTTTACGTGCTTCCAGTCTTCCTTGTTGGTTGATTGAAGGTTTGAAGCCGTCGATCGAGGAGGTGGCGACAGTCACTCATTGTCGGCCGTCGCTGTTGCAGAAGCTGGATGTTGGCGCGCCTTCTTCTCGACACGGTCACCAGGCGAAACGGGCTCTTGATGTGCGCCAGCTAATGCTTCCCGTCCGCGACACCGTGTCAGAAACTATCATAGCAAGTCGAGCGCAATTACATGCTGCCCAACCCCGAAAGCGCGGCAACTCGCGGGAGCGTCACACAACACACCTGCTCCACTGCACTACCCCAGCCAGACTCCCTCTCTCTGCCCGCGCTCCACGCGGCAAAGTTAACACTACCAAAGATCCTAAACACTTTGGTTCTCCACACGACCTATCGATGTATTCGTTCGATAGCATAGTTTTCCCTAGGCCAGACCCAGCGTATAAATACAAATAATATCCACAAAACAAACAAATTATAAATCGACATAAATGCATAAATATATACAAATAGTAAAACAATTACAATATACAAAGACACAGAAATGTTATATCTTCAGGTAACAAAATAAGGAAAAAAAATTGCAGTGCAATAGATGGAAATAGGAGGATATGCATTTCCGGCGTTACAACACCCCTTAACGACGGACCGAGCGAGGTGGCGCAGTGGGTGGACACTGGACTCGCATTCGGGAGGACGACGGTTCAATCCCGCGTCCGGCCATCCTGATTTAGGTTTTCCGTGATTTTCCTAAATCGCTCCAGGCAAATGCCGGGATGGTTCCTCTCAAAGGGCACGGACGACTTCCTTCCCCGTCCTTCCCTAATCCGATGAGACCGATGACCTCGATGTCTGGTCTCCTTCCCCAAACCAACCAACCAACCTTAACGACGATCACGTTTCCCGACGGCAATGGCTTTTTTCAACAAGATAATGCGCCATGTCGCAAGGCCAGGAGTGTGATGGAGTGGTTCGAGGAATACAGCGACGAGTTCCAATTGACATGCTGGCCTCCCAACTGTGCAGATCTGAACCCGTTCGGACAGATCAGGGCTATGATTGTAAGTGGCGTAAGAGGTCATCGCACCCCCCCCCCCCCTCCCGGAATTTACGGGAATTAGGTGATTTGTTTGTGCAGATGTAGTGCCAACTCCCTCCAGGGCCCTACTAAGGCCTCACTGCTTCCGTGTCACGATGCGACGTCACTGTTAAAACCAAAAGTGGACATACCGGCTGTTAGGTAGGCGGTCATAATGTTCTGGCTGATCATTCTACGGTGTGTTACATTTTATCCACTAACATGACAATTTTGCTTCAGATTCAAACTCATAATGAACACTTTTCGTAACAACAATTTTGAGCATCTGAAGATGAGAGCAAAGTCTGCCAAAACCGGGTGTTAAAAATAAAGAAATATTTATGCGATCTTGACTCTCGCAAGCTTATTACCAAATGACTACTCAGTCAAAAAAAATGATAGCAACGAGCGTATAACAGCGGAATTGGTACAGATCATAGCCTCAATTGTTCTCTGTACAACATTACCTCTGTATAACATACCCTTTTTTTACATGGATAAGGTTGAAACAGCTTTATTATCGTGGGACGAGAAACAAAACACTGAATTTTTCCGAACTGGTTTTAATACCTGAGTTCAACGATGGGGCAAATATGTACAAATGGATGGTGACTATGTCGAAGGGTAGTGTTTCTTAGAGGGCAGTTGAAGCTGTGATTTGTTCTAATTCCGTTGTTATACATTCATTATTAATTTTTTTGTGTCACAAGAAGAATTACTTTTTTTCCCACCATCGTAGACATTGATGAGAAACATTCCAGATGGCCATTGATGGAGATATAATGCTTGATCCCTGGTGACTGTGACGTCACCTCTGTTACATCTCGATCCATACAATTACAGCCTCTTTGAGGTTCGATAAAAGGGGGTTAATTATCTCTCGGCGCAACAGTGTTTTAAGGCCGCCGCCGGCAGGGTAGTGGTTGAGTCTCCGGATTATTTTTATTAGTCTTGTTTCAGAAACGTACATATTATACACAGTTATGACTATATTACTTTAGCATATTAGTTGGCCACTTCCAATGCATTTTATACTCCCTTGATGAAATTCATCTTTTGTGCAGGCACTGGGGCGTATGATGAACAGTCTGGTCTTCTCCATAGTCATACTAATATCATCTTCATTAGTGTAGGCGCACCTTGACAAACTAACCATTGCAGTGGTGGACAGTTTTCATGTGCTACTGTGCTACGGCACACTGTAAATATAGTGTTAAAATTGTGCCATTTCACTGCGAATGTGAGCCAGAAATCGCACTAAAGTTAAGCCATTTCTCTTCCAAAGCTTGCTAGTGTGCAAATAAAATGAACGAAAACTTGTTTTGCAGCACTCTCTCTGCGATAACCAGAAACCATTGTCGAGTGCTGAAATGACTGTCAGCTGCGCTACGATCAGGTCAGAGAAGCGAAGCACTTGTCTGTTTTCTACTGTGCCTGCTCTGAAGTTACATCATCCGTTCCGGCACCATGAATGCTCCGTTGCTCACAGCACCAGGTTACTATTTTTCTTTGGAATTGCGTGTAACGAGTTGTGCAAGTGTAGAGATGAGGACTTTCTTTTAAAGTATAGCTGTTGTCATGGTAGTGTTGGAAAGCGGTGAAAACCACGTACTGGTTCTTTGCAAACCCAGGTTCGATTCCTGCTGGTACCAGTTTATTTTTTCATTATATTTTATTCTTTGCAATGTTAAACTATTAATTATTAAATTTAAAAATAATAGTTCATTTCATATAGGTAAAAATAATATATTCGATTTAGTTACAATTAGCACTCTTGTAAATAAAAAGGCTATAAGCTTCATGGTGGTATACAAGCGATTATACAATGAAATTTAGTCTGAATGTGTTTTCTGTAGACGATCTATATATGATCTGCTAAAGAGGCCCTTTTCAGTAAATCTCTGAAAGATAAAGCGAGATTTAAAAAGAGTTAGGTAGATGTAGCTCAAATTTGGATCTAACAACAGAGGGCCGTGGGAGAAGGCTCACCGATTTCGCTTACAGCCAATGGGAAATTTCGAAATACTTGCAGATATTTTCATCAGCTTTTTAATTGTCCAGAATAAGTCCATAAGCTCAAAACTTAAACACCCATGAAAATCTAGAAACAGGTTTACGCCCCCACTATCAAAGAAATTGAAGAAATTATTAAACCCTTATCAAGCTAGTAGAGCGGACTACAGAAAACTTTTGAAACGGCATCTATCAAAAGTGAAAAATGAGTTAAAATTGAAACTTCCTGGCAGATTAAAACTGTGTGCCGGACCGAGACTCGAACTCGAGACCTTTGCCTTTCGTGGGCAAAGGTCCCGATTTCGAGTCTCGGTCCGGCACGTAGTTTTAATCTGCCAGGATGTTTCGTATCAGCACACACTCCGCTGAAGAGTGAAAATCTCATTGTGAGTTAAAATTTTTCAGAGAACTTGGAAAACAGAAAATCTCCCAGGAGAGTGAAGGTGACTTCAATATGTCCATTACATAAGTGCGGTAATACACACTATGTTAACAACAGAGAAATTTTCTTTGCAACAAGTTGCATGTAACATATTTTCCAAGATTACACTAAACACATTAGAACAACACTGGAGTGTAATGTAATTGAATACCAAGGTAGTTTTAAGAAAAGTAGGTCATGTTCTGAAGAAATATTTAAATTGAAGTCTATCATTTACCCCAGATTACTGAATTCAAAAGACCAGTATTTTTCACTGAAATTGCATGTAGCATATTGTGTAAGCGTAGAGAGAGGGATTTTTAAAGCACCGCTGTGATAACTCCACGGAAGGCGAATTCTAAAGCATAGGAAGATAATTCACATATCCAGTTCAGTTCCCATAGATACTGACTTTTCTCATTTTATTTTATTCATCGCAATGTTCCAGTATTAATTATAAAATTTACATATATTTGAACAGTAAAATTTATATATGTAAAATTATCAAATCCAATCAGTTACGATTACCACTATTGTTAAGAGAAACGGCTACATGTCACCACACTGTAGCACACTGGCATAATTTTGAACGAACCTTTGATCTATCACCTACAGATCTCTATTCAGGCATTTCCAAGTCTCCCCTTCGGCATCATAGCCAGGAGGTAGTATTTCTCAAAGTCTTTTCCAGCGTCCAGCCTGTGTGGCCGAGCGGTTCTAGGCGCTTCAGTCTGGAACCGCGCGACCGCTGCGGTCGCAGGTTCCAGTCCTGCCTCGGGCATGGACATGTGTGATGTCCTTAGAACTACTTAAACCTAACTACTTAAGGACATAACACATGTCCATGCCCGAGGCAGGACTGGAACCTGCCACCGCAGCGGTCGCGCGGTTCCAGACTGAAGTGCCTAGAACCGCTCGTCCACATCGGCCGGACGCTGGAAAAGACTTTGAGACTTCAAACCTTGACAGGCGTTGATAACACTATTTCACACAAGTATGCGTTATCTCCATGTTCTTCACATTGCGCACTCAGCATCTGACGGCCGGCCGCGGTGACCGAGCGGTTCTAGGGGCTTCAGTCCGGAACCGCGCGACTGCTACGGTCGCAGGTTCGAATCCTGCCTCGGGCATGGATGTGTGTGATGTCCTGGGTTAGTTAGGTTTAAGTAGTTCTAAGTTATAGGGGATTGATGACGTCAGATGTTAAGTCCCATAGTGCTCAGAACCATTTGAACCACTTTTTTTTTCCCCAGCCAGGTGAACGTAGGTTGTAGCGCTCTGCGATTGAAAGCTAGCGTGGGTCCAACTCTGGCCCTTACGCAAGCATTCGATTTGGCATTGATTGATAGATGAGATATATCGTGCCAAATTATTTCCAATTGGCGCATTGGATTGTCAAAACCCTGAGCTGGTTGGAGGGCTATGCCCATAATGCTCCAAACGTTGTCAGTTGGGGAGAGATCCGGTGACGTTGCCGCCAAGACAGGGCTTTGCAAGCACGAAGCCAGGCAGCAGAAACTCCCGCCGTGTGCGGGCAGGCATTATCTTGCTGAAATGTAAGCCCAGATGTGCTTTCCACGAAGAGCAACAAAACGGAATGAAACTTCCTGTCAGATAAAACTGTGTGCCGGACCGAGACTAGAACTCGAACTAGGTCCAGAGTTCGAGTCTCGGTCCGGCACACGGTTTTAATCTGACAGGAAGTTTCATATCAGCACACACTCCGCTGCAGAGTGAAAATCTCATTCTGGAAACTGGATGACGTACCACTGTGCTGCAAGGGTGCCGCGAATTACAACCAAAGGGGTTCTGCTATGAAATGAAACGGCATCGCAGACCATCACCCCTGGCTGTCGCTCCATATGGCGGGCGATAGATTGGAATCCTATCGCTGTCCAGGGAGTCTCCAGATACGTCTTCGCTGATCATTAGGGCTCAGTTCGCAGCAGGATTAATCACTGAAGATAATTCTACTCTAATCACAGAGACTTCTGGCCAAAGTCGTGTTTGGACACGCCCTGGACAGCGGTGATATCCCGACCTGACTAAGTCCCCCCCCCCCCCTCCCAGCCCGAGAGCCAGGAGTGATGGTCGGGGATGCCATTTGATTTCATGGCAGAACTCCTTTGGTTGCCATCCGCGGCATGCTTACAGCACAGCGGTACGTCGACGTTATTCTATGCCCGTTTTGTTAACCTTCATGACAAGGCAACTTGGGCTTACATTTCAGCAAGACAATGCCAAACCGCACACAGCGAGAGTGTCTATTGCTTGTCTTCTAGCTTTCCAAATCCTGACTTGGCCAATAAGGTCGCCGGATCTCTCCCCATTTGAGAATGTTTGGAGTATTTTAGGTAGGGCCCTCTAACCAGATGGGAATTTTGACAGTCTAAAGCGCTAGTCGGGCAGAATTTGGCACCATGTCCATGCGCCTTTTCGCGGATGATGCTGTAGCATACAGAGAAGTTGCAGCATTAGAAAACTGCAGCGAAATGCAGGAAGATCTGCAGCGGATAGGCACTTGGTGCAGGGAGTGGCAACTGACCCTTAACATAGACAAATGTAATGTATTGCGAATGCATAGAAAGAATGATCCTTTATTGTATGATTATATGATAGCGGAACAAACACTGGTAGCAGTTATATCTGTAAAATATCTGGGAGTATGCGTACGGAACGATTTGACGTGGAATGATCATGGACTGTGCGGCTGATCCCGGCGGAGGTTCGAATCCTCCCTCGGGCGTGGGTGTTATTTGTGGGTGTCTGTGTTTGTCCTTAGGATAATTTAGGTTAAGTGGTGTGTAAGCTTAGGGACTGCTGACCTTAGCAGTTAAGTCCCATAAGATTTCACACACATTGGAACATTTTTTTTTTTTTTTTTTTGGAATCATCATATAAAATTAATTGTTGGTAAGGCGGGTGCCAGGTTGAGATTCATTGGGAGAGTCGTTAGAAAACGTAGTCCATCAACAAAGGAGGTGGCTTACAAAACACTCGTTCGACCTATACTTGAGTATTGCTCATCAGTGTGGGATCCGTACCAGGTCGGGTTGACAGAGGAGATAGAGAAGATCCAGAGAAGAGCGGCGCGTTTTGTCACAGGGTTATTTGGTAAGCGTGATAGCGTTACGGAGATGTTTAGCAAATCAGGTGGCAGACTCTGCAAGAGAGGCGCTCTGCATCGTTTCTGGATGAAGGTATCGAATATATTGCTTCCCCCTACTTATACCTCCCGAGGAGATCACGAATGTAAAATCAGAGAGATCCGACCGCGCACGGAGGCTCTCCGGCAGTCGTTCTTCCCGCGAACCATACGCGACTGGAATAGGAAAGGGAGGTAATGACAGTGGCACGTAAAGTGCCCTCCCCCACACACCGTTGGGTGGCTTGCGGAGTATAAATGTAGATGAAGATGTAGAAGGATGTTCAGTAACTCTCTTAAACAAAACACAACCGAATAGCTGCTTGCATGGGGTCAAGAGGTGGACCAACTTACTAATGTCTTGCTCGATTTGTGAAATTATGACCATTATTTTGTCTGTACAAGTGCATTATATCTACAGATTTTCACCCCATTCGGATAATCCCTTCGTGGTGCGTCGGACTTTTTGTCTTCGAATGTACGAGTGATGGGACAATCCGTAATCAACAATGAGAGCAGTAATTGTCAACGAAGTGAGCAGCGAGGAAGAGCCTCACACGATTGGGTCGCCACCTCCGGGGGAAGTGCGCTTCTAGGACGAGCGCTGTATCCGACAGTTGCTGGAGAGTAGCTGGAGCTGGAGGTGGAGACGGTTCGCACCGCGCCCGGAGGCTGCTGATGGGCTGTCAGCGGCAGCGCCAGGCAGGCGGGCGCTTCGCCGGGGTCCTCCCTGGTGTCAGCACAAGCATCCACTCCATCCGCCTTGGAGAATATCTCCCAGTCGGCGTGTACTCCCTCAGCAGGGTCCATTATACACGACTGCAACACACAAAATTGAATACCTCCTAGCCGTCTGCAAAGTGATAACTGCCACTCTGCAACACTACTTTACGTGGGTTTACTACATTCTGAAATTTGAAAATCTAGGCTTTGTTAACTGGGTTTATTAGTTACAAAGAAGAGCAAAGCACAAGAATACATGGTCCGATGTTAAAGGAACTTTGTACACGTATCTGCAGCTATGTAAATGAACAGAGTTGCAGTTCTCTGTGATAAGTAAATGGCCACAAGCGTGTGTTAGTAATCTTAGTATTTAGTCATATTAGCAGGCTTGGTAGGGTATTGTGGGGTGTGAAGAGCGTCAGATGCTGAGTGACCGGTGTGAGGGACAAGGAGATACCGCATACTTGTGTGAGACAGCGTTATCAGCGCCTGTCAAGGCTTGAAGAGGGCCTCATTGTGGGCCTCCATTTCGCACGCGGCAACATCCAGATTTGTGGGGTTTTCGGATGTGACAGTCGCCCAGGTTTGAACTGCATGGGAACGTGAGGACAGGCTTTCTCGTCAAAGCTCTAGTCGAGAACCTCTGTGCACAGAGGAGGATTACCATACTGTGCACCAACAACAATGTAAGGGCTTCAAATCAGCGTCTGCCATATGAGAACTAGTAAGGTACTTTACTCTTGTTGTTGTTGTTGTTGTTGTTGTGGTCTTCAGTCCTGAGACTGGTTTGATGCAGCTCTCCATGCTACTCTATCCTGTGCAAGCTTCTTCATCTCCCAGTACTTACTGCAACCTACACCCTTCCGAATCTGCTTCTTGTATTCATCTCTTGGTCTCCCTCTACGATTTGTACCCTCCACGCTGCCCTCCAACGCTAAATTTGTGATCCCTTGATGCATCAGAAAATGTCCTACCAATCGGTCCCTTCTTCTTGTCAAGTTCTGCCACAAACTCCTCTTCTCCCCAACTCTCTTCAATACCTCCTCATTATGAGATTTTCACTCTGCAGTGGAGTGTGCGCTGATATGAAACTTCCTGGCAGATTATAACTGTGTGCCCGACCGAGACTCGAACTCGGGACCTTTGCCTTTCGTGGCAAGTGGTCTGCCATCAGAGCTACCGAAGCACGACTCGCGCCCGGTACTCACAGCTTTACTTCTGCCAGTATCTCGTCTCCTACCTTCCAAACTTTACAGAAGCTCTCCTGCGAACCTTGCAGAACTAGCACTCCTGAAAGAAAGGATACTGCGGAGACATGGCTTAGCTACAGCCTGGGAGATGTTTCCAGAATGAGATTTTCACTCTGCAGCGGAGTGTGCGCTGATATGAAACTTCCTGGCAGATTATAACTGTGTGCCCGACCGAGACTCGAACTCGGAACCTTTGCCTTTCGTGGCAATTGCTCTACCATCTGAGCTACCGAAGCACGACTCACGCCCGGTACTCACAGCTTTACTTCTGCCAGTATCTCGTCTCCTACCTTCCAAACTTTACAGAAGCTCTCCTGCGAACCTTGCAGAACTAGCACTCCTGAAAGAAAGGATACTGCGGAGACATGGCTTAGCTACAGCCTGGGGGATGTTTCCAGAATGAGATTTTCACTCTGCAGCGGAGTGTGCGCTGATATGAAACTTCCTGGCAGATTATAACTGTGTGCCCGACCGAGACTCGAACTCGGGACCTTTGCCTTTCGTGGCAATTGCTCTACCATCTGAGCTACCGAAGCACGACTCACGCCCCGTACTCACAGCTTTACTTCTGCCAGTATCTCGTCTCCTACCTTCCAAACTTTACAGAAGCTCTCCTGCGAACCTTGCAGAACTAGCACTCCTGAAAGAAAGGATACTGCGGAGACATGGCTTAGCTACAGCCTGGGGGATGTTTCCAGAATGAGATTTTCACTCTGCAGCGGAGTGTGCGCTGATATGAAACTTCCTGGCAGATTAAAACTGTGTGCCCGACCGAGACTCGAACTCGGGACCTTTGCCTTTCGTGGCAAGTGCTCTACCATCTGAGCTACCGAAGCACGACTCACGCCCGGTACTCACAGCTTTACTTCTGCCAGTATCTCGTCTCCTACCTTCCAAACTTTACAGAAGCTCTCCTGCGAACCTTGCAGAACTAGCACTCCTGAAAGAAAGGATACTGCGGAGACATGGCTTAGCTACAGCCTGGGGGATGTTTCCAGAATGAGATTTTCACTCTGCAGCGGAGTGTACGCTGATATGAAACTTCCTGGCAGATTAAAACTGTGTGCCCGACCGAGACTCGAACTCGGGACCTTTGCCTTTCGTGGCAAGTCCTCTACCATCTGAGCTACCGAAGCACGACTCGCGCAGGGTCCTCACAGCTTTACTTCTGCCAGTATCTCGTCTCCTACCTTCCAAACTTTACAGAAGCTCTCCTGCGAACCTTGCAGAACTAGCACTCCTGAAAGAAAGGATACTGCGGAGACATGGCTTAGCTACAGCCTGGGAGATGTTTCCAGAATGAGATTTTCACTCTGCAGCGGAGTGTGCGCTGATATGAAACTTCCTGGCAGATTATAACTGTGTGCCCGACCGAGACTCGAACTCGGAACCTTTGCCTTTCGTGGCAATTGCTCTACCATCTGAGCTACCGAAGCACGACTCACGCCCGGTACTCACAGCTTTACTTCTGCCAGTATCTCGTCTCCTACCTTCCAAACTTTACAGAAGCTCTCCTGCGAACCTTGCAGAACTAGCACTCCTGAAAGAAAGGATACTGCGGAGACATGGCTTAGCTACAGCCTGGGGGATGTTTCCAGAATGAGATTTTCACTCTGCAGCGGAGTGTGCGCTGATATGAAACTTCCTGGCAGATTATAACTGTGTGCCCGACCGAGACTCGAACTCGGGACCTTTGCCTTTCGTGGCAATTGCTCTACCATCTGAGCTACCGAAGCACGACTCACGCCCCGTACTCACAGCTTTACTTCTGCCAGTATCTCGTCTCCTACCTTCCAAACTTTACAGAAGCTCTCCTGCGAACCTTGCAGAACTAGCACTCCTGAAAGAAAGGATACTGCGGAGACATGGCTTAGCTACAGCCTGGGGGATGTTTCCAGAATGAGATTTTCACTCTGCAGCGGAGTGTGCGCTGATATGAAACTTCCTGGCAGATTAAAACTGTGTGCCCGACCGAGACTCGAACTCGGGACCTTTGCCTTTCGTGGCAAGTGCTCTACCATCTGAGCTACCGAAGCACGACTCACGCCCGGTACTCACAGCTTTACTTCTGCCAGTATCTCGTCTCCTACCTTCCAAACTTTACAGAAGCTCTCCTGCGAACCTTGCAGAACTAGCACTCCTGAAAGAAAGGATACTGCGGAGACATGGCTTAGCTACAGCCTGGGGGATGTTTCCAGAATGAGATTTTCACTCTGCAGCGGAGTGTACGCTGATATGAAACTTCCTGGCAGATTAAAACTGTGTGCCCGACCGAGACTCGAACTCGGGACCTTTGCCTTTCGTGGCAAGTCCTCTACCATCTGAGCTACCGAAGCACGACTCGCGCAGGGTCCTCACAGCTTTACTTCTGCCAGTATCTCGTCTCCTACCTTCCAAACTTTACAGAAGCTCTCCTGCGAACCTTGCAGAACTAGCACTCCTGAAAGAAAGGATACTGCGGAGACATGGCTTAGCTACAGCCTGGGGGATGTTTCCAGAATGAGATTTTCACTCTGCAGCGGAGTGTGCGCTGATATGAAACTTCCTGGCAGATTAAAACTGTGTGCCCGACCGAGACTCGAACTCGGGACCTTTGCCTTTCGTGGCAATTGCTCTACCATCTGAGCTACCGAAGCACGACTCACGCCCGGTACTCACAGCTTTACTTCTGCCAGTATCTCGTCTCCTACCTTCCAAACTTTACAGAAGCTCTCCTGCGAACCTTGCAGAACTAGCACTCCTGAAAGAAAGGATACTGCGGAGACATGGCTTAGCTACAGCCTGGGGGATGTTTCCAGAATGAGATTTTCACTCTGCAGCGGAGTGTGCGCTGATATGAAACTTCCTGGCAGATTAAAACTGTGTGCCCGACCGAGACTCCAACTCGGGACCTTTGCCTTTCGCGGGCATGTGCTCTACCATCCTTTTTTTTTTTTTTTTTTTTTTAGCGTTGATACATATTAACGGGGACAGGTGAAAATGTGAAATGTGTCTCCCGCCCGGGGCTCGAACCCGGGAGCTCCTGCTTACCTGGCAGACGCTCTATCCATCTTTTTTTTAAAAAAAAATATGATGGAAGGTAGGAGAAACAGAAACCTTTATTATTCACAAAATAAACATAGTACGTCCTGACACATGATAACTGTCCGGGAAGGAACCTCGCTGCCGTCCTACCATGCAGCATGAAATAACAACAAAATCAAAGTGGGGCCACCTCCGGCACCCTAAGGAAAATTATTTATGGTTATGGAAACAAAATTTGAAGTACATCCATTTGCTAACTGTTCAAGCGTGAGTTTTTCGTAGGTCGCATACTCGCATAGTGTTATTAGTCGATCACATTACTTGGTCGGTTTCACAACGAAATCACCGCCGCTCATCTTCGCGCACCCGGCACACCCCAAGTATATGGCGGGTCCGCAAAAACCATTACTAGAAAATTGGCATACCAATCCTTGTACTTTTGTAGCCGTAATAGTTTCGTGTGTCCACCTTGCAAGTATTGCCAGTAATCCAGGACGTTCAGTAAGTTCGTACGTGTGTCTCTATAGATGTAATGGACCGTCATACCTGTGATCCACGCCACTGCTTTCGTCTTATGGCGCGGAAAATACGTTTCCTCTGGAAAAAATACTATGTCAGAACAGACTCCTGTTTAGATAGTGCGCCGCATGAACGCTATTATCTTCCTTGCGTGAGTCCAGACAGCCAATGCCTCGCCGCAGACCAGCCGATGGTCGTCCGTATCCAGCTCGCCGCATTGCTGGCACAAGTGCGAATCCGCCAAATGTATTGCGTACTTTTTATCATTTGTTGGGTATTTTCGGTTGACGACAATGTACCATGTTGATCTGACTGATGTAGGTAGGTCGGGGTGGTGGACCGTGCGCCAGACCACGTGCCAATTAACAGCTGGATGTTGCCGTTCCACCCTATTCCGGGCGATCTGTCGAAGAAGCAGATGGTACACGTCCTTCGATGTCGACTGTCTGGTCGTCGGTAAACGCTCTCGAACGTAACTGTGTTCCACGATGAACGTGCGCACATACGTTAAAGGGGGCGATATATGGCCGACACTGACTGGAGGAAGATGCGATGTTGGTACGAGTTCTTCGATGATCGTCCCCGTAAGCGAGTGATTCCTGTTGCGCCACCGTTTAAGCATAGTATTAATATACATGGCACGTGCCTTCTCGTGCACGTTCACTAAACCAACGCCGCCCTCTCGCACTGGGAGTGTAAGCGTGTTGTACTGTACCTTAAAGAGCTGTCCCAGGCACACATAGTACCCAAAAGCCGCCTGAATCCTCATAGCCATCGTGCGCGTAAAGGGGAGAAGGTGTGTCAGGTGGCACATCATGGGCGCGAGATAAAGGTTGACGAGTAACACTCGCTGCAGCATATCCATCGACCGTAGGGCGTTTAGTCGTACTGCCGTGCGGACTCTGAGTAACAGTCTTCGGTAGTTGTCCGCAGCCGTTCTCGCTGTCTCTTTATGAAAGATCATACCCAAACAGCGGAGGGTTTCCACCGCAGGTAAGGGTCCTTCCGTTCCTGGTTCTAGTCCACGCCCCACATGCATGAATTGTGATTTTTGGTAGTTGACCACACTTCCAGCTGCCATCCCACACGTCTGTAGCCAATCCAGTGCTGCTTGAGTCTCCCTCTCATTCCGTACGAGGAACACAATATCATCCGCGTATGCTCTGCATTTGAATGATAAATGCCGTAGGGAGATCCCGGTAAGACGGCGGCGGAGGCCTGCGAGGCACGGTTATAAGGCGATTGCATAAAGGAGGATCGACGAGGGGCAACCCTGTCTCACTGATCTTAAGATCTTAAAATACTCATTTCTCCCTCCGTTGACCACCATCGCTGATATGCCGCCGTGCAACAGCCGCATCACAGCATTGGTCAGTAATGGCGAGACACCCATCCTGTTCATCACCGCCGCGAGGTACACGTGATCCACGCGATCAAAAGCAGGATCGAAATCTACTGCAACCATCGCCCCCCGGAGGCGGCATGTAGCCGCGAGGGCGACGACGTCACGATAGTCTCCCAAGGCTGTGTGGATATTACTGATGCCGCCAAGACAAGTCTGATCGGCATGTATTCGATTCTCCAGCGACTTTTTGATACGACTTCCCAGGATGCGCATGAAGATCTTGTAGTCACTATTAAGGAGGGTCAAGGGGCGATAATCATAAGGCTGTTTGCCACCACTGGGCTTCGGTATCGGTATCATGAGCCCTTCCGTGAACTGAATGTGAACCGGTACTTCTTGCCGCAGACGCTCATTAAACATACATAGCCACATCGGTGTCATAATGGTCACAAAGGCACGGTAAAATTCCAACGGGAATCCGTCTGGACCTGGGGACTTGTTGCAAGCACCTCGTGTAATCGCTTCCTCCAGCTCTTCACACGTAATTTCAGATAACCCGTCCGCTTCCCCGTTCACACTCGTCGCGTCTGGGATCTCTTCCAGGACGTTCCCCAGCTCCCTCTGACTCTCCTCGTTGCTCGCATAGAATCTGCTAAAATGATCCGTGAACTCCTGTGCTATGCCCCTTTGTGTTGTAAAACGACGGCCATCGCCGAGATCGATCTCATGTATTAAATTCCTGCGTCTTCTTCGTCTTTCCTTTATCACATAATGCATCGAGAGAACCTCGTTGGGCTGGAAATCCTGCGACCTCGCGCGTATCATCGTACCTACCATCGTCTGCGTCGCAAGTTGTACCAGCTTCGCCTTAACTCGGGGGACGGCCGTCTGGCGTTCTGGTGTAGGTGGTGGAGCTAACAGTTCCCGGAGAGCCGTAAAGTAAAACTCAATGGTCGTGCGCTGCCATTGAGAAACTTCCTTCCCGTAACCGATTAACGTCCGCCGTAAAGCTGGCTTCGCGCACTCGATCCACCACTGCAGGACAGAACCGAAAGAATTTCGTCGACGGAGGCAGCCATGCCACGCGTCCTCCACCATGCGTCGGCATTCTGCACCTCGCAGGTGGGAGACGTTCATTTTCCAATTACCCCTCCGTCTCCATACCTGCTGTCTATCAAGATTAACCGTACAAATATATGCCTCGTGGTCTGTAAACGCTGTCGGCCATATTTCTGCGTCCACCGTCGACATTGCTAACGCCCTTGAAACGTAGATCCGGTCCAAACGGCCCGCGGAGTGGCTAGTAAAAAATGTATATCCTGGTTGGTTGCGATACTTCAGGTCCCATGTATCGACTAATTCCATCTCGTTGACCAGCTCCCTAAGTTCTTGGCTAGTAGTATAGTTAGGTTGTTGGTCCTTTCTGTCGAGCACACAATTAAAATCTCCGCCGAGTATGCAACCATCGTATCGTCCCTGGAACAACGGTGTAACCTCATTGGCGTAAAAATCTGCTCTGTCCCTTCTCTTATCCGAGTCTGACGGTGCGTATATGTTGATCAAACGTATTCCACCTATGGTCACGGTCGTACCACGGGCAGAAGGCAAATACTCTACTTCGTCTGCACGTATCCCTTCCTTTAATAGTATAGCTGTGCCAACGCCTCTCTCGTCACACGGGGAACAGTAAATGTCGTAACCGTAAAAATCCGAGGGGGGAAGTACCCGAACTTCTTGTAATAGTGCTATGTCTAAATCCGCAGCCTTTATCGTGTCACTGAGCATCTTGATATTTACCGGCGTCCCAATGCTATTAATGTTAACAGACCCTATCCGATAAGCTTGCTGCATGGCCGTCAACGTAGATAAGGTACCGTTCGGTCGCTAATTTTGCCGTACATAGGCTGCTGTCGGACTAACGTCCCCCGCCGTCCCCTCTTACACCGGAAGAGTGCGTGGGAGCAGTGCCTCCGGCATCATCTGTTCCCCACGGGGGTGGCTCTTCTGGCCAGTCCCCTACTGTCCCATCGTTGTCATGCGGTGCAGGCGCCGTAGCCTCCTCAGTAGCCTGTTGCCTCTATCGAGCTCCTTCGCTGTGTCTGGAGCATCGTCAGCGGTAGGTCGTGCCGCCGTCCCGCTGGCCACCGTTGCATCCACGTTAGGCAGTTCTCCCGTATCCATGGTCATCTGTTCTGTACCCGTGAACTTCTCAGAATTGTCTGCTAGATCAGAGAGGTCGTTCTCCACCGTGAGGCGGCGCTTCTTCCGGCGTTTTGGTGATCGCTGTTTACGTTGCCGGGCCTCGGAATCAGAGGTCAGCATGCTCCCCAGTTGTTCGTGGGGGGCGTCAGAATCGTGCGCCGTCGCATTATCGATGTCTCCAAGTGCCTTATCTGAAGGGGGCGCAAGCGGAACCGAAGAGAGGGCGTCCTGTGACTGCTGCAGGCGATCCAGCGCAACGTCGTCTTTCTGTGGCTCGCCACGATCCGCCGCTGTCTGTGTGTTCTGGTACGCGTCTGTCTCGCGGCCCACGCCATCGCGTAATGCGGCGACGTAAGTCATGGGGAGTACAGTCGGATGCGGCGTGAGGGGTGGATCATCCCGTGGCAGCTGTAACAACCTTCGTTGAGCACACTCAGAACGTATGTGTCCCTCCTTCCCACATCCAGAGCACGTCCTTGGTTGTCCGTCGTAAATGACAACCGCCCTACAACCGGAGATGTACAAGTACGACGGGACGTGTTTTCGGAGTTCGATCCGTATTTGTCTGACGCCATTGAGGACAGGATACGTCTTGAAACTCGCCCATTTTTCAGCCACGTGGGATAGGACCGTTCCGTAAGGACGCAGAGCGTCTGTCACCAATTCTTCTGGCACTTCGAATGGAAGCTCAAAGACGCGGATCGTTCGGAGGCCCATGCCGGCGTGTTCAACTGTTACCGCACCAACATTCCCGTCCGAATGACAGAAACGAAGTCCTTGTCGGTGTCGAAGTAGTAGTTCGTCACATGCCGCTTCATTTATGAGCTTGACATAGACCACGCTGCTGACTATAGATAAGTGTATTCCAACTAGAACGTCAGGTTCGATTTTCACCTCGTCCCGTAAATAACGTTCGATCTCGTAAGCCTTCGGTCGAGCATATTCGTTAACAAAACTAAATTTCAGTATCGATTTGCGGAACGACAAGGCCATGATTCGTTCTATGTATACCGCGACGCACCGCTACACACTTTACGTAAACACCTCTCGCGCAGATGTGCGGCAGGGACGTAAACACCGTCCGAACCGCTGCGCCGCCGAAGGCTAACTGCGCGAGCAAGTGCTCTACCATCTGAGCTACCGAAGCACGACTCACGCCCGGTACTCACAGCTTTACTTCTGCCAGTATCTCGTCTCCTACCTTCCAAACTTTACAGAAGCTCTCCTGCGAACCTTGCAGAACTAGCACTCCTGAAAGAAAGGATACTGCGGAGACATGGCTTAGCCACAACGTGGGAGATGTTTCCAGAATGAGATTTTCACTCTGCAGCGGAGTGTGCGCTGATATGAAACTTCCTGTCAGAAAAAACTGTGTGCCCGACCGAGACTCGAACTCGGGACCTTTGCCTTTCGCGGATAAGTGCTCTGCCATCAGAGCTACCGAAGCACGACTCACGCCCGGTACTCACAGCTTTACTTCTGCCAGTATCTCGTCTCTTACCTTCCAAACGTTACAGAAGCTCTCCTGCGAACCTTGCAGAACTAGCACTCCTGAAAGATAGGATACTGCGGAGACATGGCTTAGCCACAGCCTGGGGGATGTTTCCAGAATGAGATTTTCACTCTGCAGTGGAGCGTGCGCTTATATGAAACTTCCTGGCAGATTAAAACTGTGTGCCCGACCGAGACTCGAACTCGGGACCTTTGCCTTTCGCGGGCAAGAGCACTTGCCCGCGAAAGGTAAAAGTCCCGAGTTCGAGTGTCGGTCGGGCACACAGTTTTAATCTGCCAGGAAGTTTCACCTCCTCATTAGTTATCTGACCTACCCATCTACTCTTCAGCATTCTTCTGTGGCACGACATTTCGAAAGCTTCTATTCTCTTCTTGTCCAAACTTTTATCGTCCATGTTTCACTTCCATACATGGCTACACTCCATACAAATACTTTCGGAAACGACTTCCTGACACTTAAATCTATACTCGATGCTAACAAATTTCGCTTCTTCAGAAACGCATTCCTTGTCGTTGCCAGTCTACATTTTATATCTTTTCTACTTCGACCATCATCAGTTATTTTGCTCCCCAAATAGCGAACCTTAAAGTTTTTATTTCTTCTCCATGGATTTTAATACCTACTCCGTATTTTTCTTTTGTTTCCCTTACTGCTTGCTCAATACACAGACTGAATAACATCGGGGAGTGGCTACAACCCTGTCTCACTCCTTTCCCAACCACTGCTTCCCTTTCATTCCCCTCGACTCTCATAACTGCCACCTGGTTTCTGTACAAATTGTAAATAGCATTTCGCTCCCTGTATTTTACCCCTGCCACCTTTAGAATTTGAAAGGGAGTATTCTACTCAACATTGTCAAAAGCTTTCTCTAAGTCTACAAACAAATGTCTAATTTTTTTTATTCTTTACAGTTTTAGCCTATTATCTGAAAAGCCAAATCAGGCCACACAAATCACATTTTCTCGCATAAAGTTAAATTTATATATTAACTACTTAGTTCTGATAACTTATGCAATACGAGTACTACAGCTACTTCACCTTCAAACAAACCATTAACCAGTTACCCAACTACTGACATCACTGTTAACACTACAGAATCTGTTCTGGACTCTTCTTTCATTCATTTTGGTGCATTAAACCTACAGATGCTTGTGACCGCTACTGGATCAACCCACACACTACCTCAGTCAACAGCCACCGTCTGCTGGATTCCTTGGGTGTCTGGCAGCAAGTCAGCGACGTTACACTATAACTAGCAATTCCACTGTTGATTGCTATACTGTAGTGTCCACACTTTCGTGGTCACTTGCATCAACATGTGAGTTAAACAGCATTTCTCTCTCATTTAAGTATATGGCAGAAAGAGTCAACCTTCAGGAATTGTGAAACGAACCCTATCGTCCAGGACCGTGTACCACAAAGAGCGCAGATTTGCTACGAGATGGGGAAATTCACAGGTGTCTATTGTGCTGAGTGAGGTCTAAACGCTGTAATGTGGGAGTGAGACATACGAGATCCTACGTCATAGGCAAACCCCGTAGAAGCCGTTTGTGGCCAGGGAGACGTAGCAGTGTTAAATATGGTGCTCCTAAGATCGGCCATAAAGGATAACATTTATGAAAATTATTTAATTCTGGCGTTCTACGGATCAGAGCGTGCGATGTCAGATCCCTTAATCGGGCAGGTAGGTTAGAAAATTTAAAAAGGGAAATGGATAGGTTAAAGTTAGATATAGTGGGAATTAGCGAAGTTCGGCGGCAGGAGGAACAAGACTTTTGGTCAGGTGAATACAGGGTTATAAATACAAAATCAAATAGGGGTAATGCAGGAGTAGGTCTAATAATAAATAAAAAAATAAGAGTGCGGGTAAGCTACTAAAAACAGCATAGTGAACGCATTATTGTGGCCAAGATAGACACGAAGCCCATGCCTACTACAGTAGTACAAGTTTATATGCCAACTAGCTCTGCAGATAACTAAGAAATTGAAGAAATGTACGATGAGATAAAAGAAATTATTCAGATAGTGAAGGAAGACGAAAATTTAATAGTCATGGGTGACTGGAATTCGATAGTAGGAAAAGGAAGAGAAGGAAACGTAGTAGGTGAATATGGACTGGGGGTAAGAAATGAAAGAGGAAGCCGCCTGGTAGAATTTTGCACAGAGCACAACTTAATCATAGCTAATACTTGGTTCAAGAATCATAAAAGAACGCTGTATACATGGAAGAAGCCTGGAGATACTGACAGGTTGCAGATAGATTATCTAATGGTAAGACAGAGATTTAGGAACCAGGTTTTAAATTGTAGGACATTTCCAAGGGCAGATGTGGACTCTGACCACAATCTATTGGTTATGAACTGTAGATTAAAACTGAAGAAAGTGCAAAAAACTGGGAACTTAAGGAGATGGGACCTGGATAAACTGGCTAAACCAGAGGTTGTACAGTTTCAGGGAGAGCATAAGGGAACAATTGACATGAATGCGGGAAAGAAATACAGTAGAAGTAGAATGGGTAGCTTTGAGGGATGAAGTAGGGAAGGCAGCAGAGGGTCAAGTAGGTAAAAAGACGAGGGCTACTAGAAATAATTGGGTAACAGAAGAAATATTGCATTTAATTGATGAAAGGAGAAAATACAAAAATGCAATAAATGAAGTAGGCAAAAAGAAATACAAATGTCTCACAAATGAGATCGACAGGAAGTGCAAAATGGCTAAGCAGGGATGGCTAGAGGACAAATGTAAGGATGTAGACGCTTATCTCACTAGGGGTAAGATAGATACTCCCAACAGGAAAATTAAAGAGATCTTTGGAGAAAAGAGAACAACTTGCATGAATATCAAGAGCTCAGATGGAAACCCAGTTCTAAGCAAAGAAGCAAAAGCAGAAAGGTGGAAGGAGTATAAAGAGGTTCTATACAAGGGCGATGTACTTGAGGAAATGGAAGAGGATGTAGATGAAGATGAAAAGGGAGATATGATACTGCGTGAAGAGTTTCACAGAGCACTGAAAGACCTAAGTCGAAACAAGGCCCCGGGAGTAGACAACATTCCATTAGAACTACTGACAGCCTTGGGAGAGCCAGTCCTGACAAAACTCTATGTATGAGACAGGCGAAATACCCTCAGACTTCAAGAAGAATTTAATAATTCCAATCCCAAAGAAAGCAGGTGTTGACAAATGTGAAAATTACCGAACTATTAGTTTAATAAGCCACTGCTGCAAAATATTAACTCGAATTCTTTACAGACGAATGGAGAAACTGGTAGAAGCCGACCTCGGAGAAGATCAGTCTGGATTACGTAGAAATATTGGAACACGTGAGGCAATACTGACCCTACGACGTATCTTAGAAAGATTAAGAAAAGGCAAATCTACGTTTCTAGCATTTGTAGACTTAGAGCAAGCTTTTGACAATGTTGACTGGACTACTCTCTTTCAAATTCTGAAGGTGGCAGGGGTAAAATACAGGGAGCGGAAGGCTATTTACAATTTGTACAGAAACCTGGTGGCAGTTATAAGAGTCGAGGGACATGAAAGGAAAGCAGTGGTTGGGAAGGGAGTGAGACAGGGTTGTAGCCTATCCCCGATGTTATTCAATCTGTATGTTGAGCAAGCAGTAAAGGAAACAAAAGAAAAATTCGGAGTAAGTATTAAAATCCATGGAGAAGAAATGAAAACTTTGAAGTTCGCCGATGACATTGTAATTGTGTCACAGACAGCAAAGGACTTGGAAGAGCAGTTGAACGGAATGGACAGTGTCTTGAAAGGAAGATATAAGGTGAACATCAACAAAAGCAAATCGAGGATAATGGAATGTAGCTGAATTAAGTTGGGTGATGATGAGGGAATTAGATTAGGAAATGAGACACTTAAAGTAGTAAAGGAGTTTTGCTATTTGGGGAGCAAAATAACTGATGATGGTCGAAGAAGTGAGAATATAAAATGTAGACTGGCAATGGCAAGGAAAGCGATTCTGAAGAAGAGAAATTTGTTAACATCGAGTATAGATTTAAGTGTCAGGAAGTCGTTTCTGAAAGTATTTGTATGGATTGTAGCCATGCATGGAAGTGAAACATGGACGATAAATAGTTTGGGCAGGAATGGAATAAAAGATTTCGAAATGTGGTGCTACAGAAGAATGCTGAAGATTGGATGGGTAGATCACATAACTAATGAGGAGGTATTGAATAGAATTGAGGAGAAGAGAAGTTTGTGGCGCAACGTGACTAGAAGAAGGGATCGGTTGGTAGGACATGTTCTGAGGCATTAACGGTCACCAATTTAGAATTGGAGGGCAGCGTGGAGGGTAAAAATCGTAGAGGGAGACCAAGAGATGAATACACTAAGCAGATTCAGAAGGATGTAGGCTGCAGTAGGTACTGGGAGATGAAGCAGCTTGCACAGGGTAGAGTAGCATGGAGACTTGCATCAAACGAGTCTCAGGACTGAAGACCACAACAACAACAACATTTAATTCTGTACGAATTCAGAGAATGAAGCCACAGTAATTTTAATCTACCATCCTTCATAAATTTTCATTGTGATGCTAATAAAACTTCAATATTTATCATATCTATAATAGAGTAGGATTTATTGTTAAAGTGAAATTAACAAGTTTTGTAACAAATACCTAATTGCTAAAATCTGAACGCTTTGCTCGATCTTAACGATCGGCCTTTCGTATAGAAGCGCATCATTAAAATGACAAATGTTGTAAATATCAACTCTTTAACTTTATTTGTTTAAAAGATATAGTCAATTTAATTTATCAGTATTTTCAGTTGAGCTCAGATCATCATTTCTTCTACACAAAACACATTGAACGATGACAGCATGACACCTTATAGAATCATTAAGAAACAGAATATTTGTTGTAAAGTTTTGTGCATAATAGTTCCTATATTCTCTATTTATTTATCAGAAAGCACATTGGTGCAAGGCTACTGGCCGTGACAATCAAAGTTAAGAAGGAAATTGTATTGGTTTTATGTAAAAGAATTTAACGTTTATTATGTAATGGATTTTACTGTTACTTTACTTAGAACTTGAAAGTGGTCATGCTTTGATTATTTAAGTATGTTAATATGTAAAATAGCGTAGAATAAGCTGTAGCAAATCATATGGACGGCTTCAGGAAAGGGAACTGCCTTAGTCAGTTGAGCGAGGATATTCGGCGCGCGGGAAACGTGGCTGGGGACGGGCAGAGACAGGTCGGGTGCAGATGCGAAACCGGACAGTTTGGGTGGAGACACCAAAGGACACAGTTCGGATTAAGACGCGAAAGCTAACAGTCAGTCTTTAAGCAGCTAGGGAGTGAAACGACTTAAAAAATTTCGCGTTGTGTCGTATCGGGGGACTTAGCCTCTGAGTGGTGAACAGCCGCGCGCCTGGTTCGAACTCTTAACTTTACGCGTAGATAATGTGTATTTCGCGATGAAATTCTGAATGATCGAAGTGTGTCAAATGGATATGCGCTCGAGTGGAAAAGTAGCCCTAAATACGACCACTTTCGCTATTAGTTTGCTTTCTGAATAAACATTATTCTAACCAAATCGCATCTGTGTGGCCTACGTCGTTTATGGGTCGTTAATTTAGTCCCCCCCCCCCCCCTCATGAACCATGGACCTTGCCGTCGGTGGGGAGGCTTGCGTGCCTCAGCGATACAGATGGCCGTACCGTAGGTGCAACCACAACGGAGGGGTATCTGTTGAGAGGCCAGACAAACATGTGGTTCCTGAAGAGGGGCAGCAGCCTTTTCAGTAGTTGCAGGGGCGACAGTCTGGATGATTGACTGATCTGGCCTTGTAACATTAACCAAAACAGCCTTGCTGTGCTGGTACTGCGAACGGCTGAAAGCAAGGGGAAACTACAGCCGTAATTTTTCCCGAGGACATGCAGCTTTACTGTATGATTAAATGATGATGGTGTCATCTTGGGTAAAATATTCTGAAGGTAAAATAGTCCCCCATTCGGATCTCCGGGCGGGGACTACTCAAGGGGACGTCATTATCAGGAGAAAGAAAACTGGCGTTCTACGGATCGGGGCGTGGAATGTCAGATCCCTTAATCGGGCAGGTAGGTTAGAAAATTTAAAAAGGGAAATGGATAGGTTAAAGTTAGATATAGTGGGAATTAGTGAAGTTCGGTGGCAGGAGGAACAAGACTTTTGGTCAGGTGATTACAGGGTTATAAATACAAAATCAAATAGGGGTAGTGCAGGAGTAGGTTTAATAATGAATAAAAAAATAGGAGTGCGGATTAGCTACTACAAACAGCATAGTGAACGCATTATTGTGGCCAAGATAGACACAAAGCCCATGCCTACTACAGTAGTACAAGTTTATATGCCAACTAGCTCTGCAGATGATGAAGAAATAGATGAAATGTATGACGAGATAAAAGAAATTATTCAGGTAGTGAGGGAGACGAAAATTTAATAGTCATGGGAGACTGGAATTCGTCAGTAGGAAAAGGGAGAGAAGGAAACATAGTAGGTGAATATGGATTGGGGGGAAGAAATGGAAGAGGAAGCCGCCTTGTAGAATTTTGCACAGAGCATAACTTAATCATAGCTAACACTTGGTTCAATAATCATAAAAGAAGGTTGTATACCTGGAAGAATCCTGGAGATACTAAAAGGTATCAGATAGATTATATAATGGTAAGACAGAGATTTAGGAACCAGGTTTTAAATTGTAAGACATTTCGAGGGGCAGATGTGGATTCTGACCACAATCTATTGGTTATGAACTGCAGATTGAAACTGAAGAAACTGCAAAAAGGTGGAATTTAAGGAGATGGGACCTGGATAAACTGTAAGAACCAGAGGTTGTAGAGAGTTTCAGGGAGAGCATAAGGGAAGAATTGACAGGAATGGAGGAAAGAAATACAGTAGAAGAAGAATGGGTAGCTCTGAGGGATGAAGTAGTGAAGGCAGCAGACGGTCAAGTAGGTAAAAAGGCGAGGGCTAATAGAAATCCTTGGGTAACAGAAGAAATATTGAATTTAATTGATGAAAGTAGAAAATATAAAAATGCAGTGAATGAAGCAGGCAAAAAGGAATACAAACGTCTCAAAAATGAGATCGACAGGAAGTGCAAAATGGATAAGCAGGGATGGCTAGAGGACAAATGTAAGGATATAGAGGCTTGTCTCCCTAGGGGTAAGATAGATACTGCCTACAGGAAAATTAGAGAGACCTTTGGAGAGAAGAGAACCACTTGTATGAATATCAAGAGCTCAGATGGCAACCCAGTTCTAAGCAAAGAAGGGAAGGCAGAAAGGTGGAAGGAGTATATAGAGGGTTTATACAAGGGCGACGTACTTGAGGACAATATTATTGAAATGGAAGAGGATGTAGACGAAGACGAAATGGGACATAAGATACTGCGTGAAGAGTTTGACAGAGCACTGAAAGACCTGAGTCGAAACAAGGCCCCGGGAGTAGACAACATTCCATTAGAACTACTGATGGCCTTGGGAGAGCCAGTCATGACAAAACTCTACCATCTGGTGAGCAAGATGTATGAGACAGGCGAAATACCCTCAGACTTCAAGAAGAATATAATAATTCCAATCCCAAAGAAAGCAGGTGTTGACAGATGTGAAAATTACCGAACTATCAGTTTAATAAGTCACAGCTGCAAAATACTAACGCGAATTCTTTACAGACAAATGGAAAAATTGGTAGAAGCGGACCTCGGGAAAGATCAGTTTGGATTCCGTAGAATTGTTGGAACACGTGAGGCAATACTAACCTTACGACTTATCTTAGAAGAAAGATTAAGAAAAGGCAAACCTACGTTTCTAGCATTTGTAGACTTAGAGAAAGCTTTTGACAATGTTAACTGGAATACTCTCTTTCAAATTCTGAAGGTGGCGGGGGTAAAATACAGGGAGCGAAAGGCTATTTACAATTTGTACAAAAACCAGATGGCAGTTATAAGAGTCGAGGGGCATGAAAGGGAAGCAGTTGTTGGGAAAGGAGTGAGACAGGGTTGTAGCCTCTCCCCGATGTTATTCAATCTGTATATTGAACATGCAGTAAAGGAAACAAAAGAAAAATTCGGAGTAGGTATTAAAATTCATGGAGAAGAAGTAAAAACTTTGAGGTTTGCCGATGACATTGTAATTCTGTCAGAGACAGCAAAGGACTTGGAAGAGCAGTTGAACGGAATGGACAGTGTCTTGAAAGGAGGGTATAAGATTAACATTAACAAAAGCAAAACGAGAATAATGGAATGTAGTCAAATTAAATCGGGTGATGCTGAGGGAATTAGATTAGGAAATGAGACACTTAAAGTAGTAAAGGAGTTTTGCTATTTAGGGAGTAAAATAACTGATGATGGTCGAAGTAGAGAGGATATAAAATATAGACTGGCAATGGCAAGGAAAGCGATTCTGAAGAAGAGAAATTTGTTAACATCGGGTATAGATTTAAGTGTCAGGAAGTCGTTTCTGAAAGTATTTGTATGGAGTGTAGCCATGTATGGAAGTGAAACATGGACGATAACTAGTTTGGACAAGAAAAGAATAGAAGCTTTCGAAATGTGGTGCTACTGAAGAATGCTGAAGATAAGGTGGGTAGATCACGTAACTAATGAGGAGGTATTGAATAGGATTGGGGAGAAGAGAAGTTTGTGGCACAACTTGACTAGAAGAAGGGATCGGTTGGTAGGACACGTTTTGAGGCATCAAGGGATCACAAATTTAGCATTGGAGGGCAGTGTGGAGGGTAAAAATCGTAGAGGTAGACCAAGTGATGAATACACTAAGCAGATTCAGAAGGATGTAGGCTGCAGTAGGTACTGGGAGATGAAGAAGATTGCACAGGATAGAGTAGCACGGAGAGCTGCATCAAACCAGTCTCAGGACTGAAGACCACAACAACAATTTAGTTTCCGATATTATTATTATTACTGTTATTATATGTTATATTAACTTTGTGTTTCGCAAACTTGCCATCAGCCACACAATTTAACCAAAGGGTGACTTGAGTCTAATTTAGGGTGTGTAATGCCACACGTGCGGTTCAGTCCTAGACGAGTTTGAGGAACCGCATGTGAGCCCGAACATCTTTGGGATGTTAGCTCCCAAACACAATGTAAATTCTCGAGATGGAACTTCATTCAGTGGTCGCCGACCTCGGTTTTCTTCTTTCCATCTGTTGTCTAGCCGGGCTGGCTGCATGCTGATGTGTTGGTGAATACGTCGTGAGTTCTTCCTGGTCCGGTTTGGATACTGCGACTACAGTACCGTCCAAGATGGGCCAGGTTGACTCGCCTCTTAGTGCTGTTTTGGAATCCAACATCCACAATGCCTGACAGCCATTACCCACTACACCTTCATAGCGCTTGCAGCCCCACAGTGTGTGCTCTGGTGTACCCATTCTGCCGTAGTCGCAACTATCATTCACCTATCTGCCGATTATTTGTAGTTATCGTACGTAGCCGTGGCCGGTCAGGTAGTTATGATATATCATTTGTAGTCTGTCCCTGGCATTAGGAGAAACTCGTATGTTCTTCTGCTGTACTGGTCCTCTGGGAACGAGAAACATTTATTTATGGTTGACATGGTGTTTAAACTAACCACTATTCTACGTAAAAAAAGTACGCGAAAATATTAACTCGCTGTGATCTGTATGAAAAGCACTGTCGATATTGCAGGTTAATCTACATTTTGAGAACAATAAAAACAATAGAAATTTTTTTCTCTGGTTAGAATCTTCATATGAGAAAGACCTGGATGGAGACATAAATGTCCTATGTTTTTGGTAGATAAATACTGTTATTTATAACGAAACCACATATTTCAGCAGCGGTAGCATCCCTACATGTGTGAAAATTTAATTGTACTTCTTTTCAGAGATCAATAATGCGCGGTTTAGCGCTAGTTGTAATTTGTATTGTTGGCCTCCATTTGCAAGACGGCAGATTCTTGTTCAAGTTATTCCAATATTAAATGACGTAAAGCAAAATAGAGAGGGTTTACACTCAATTTCTTGAGCAAACATACTAAAGTCAAGTTAATTTCATTCATGCTTCAGAGTCGTACCGATGTTAAAACATGCTTATGGTTGCCGCTTCACCGATATCTTTTGCTCAAGTGATGAGATTTTCACACTTAAGAAGGTTCTGAGTTTCGAATTACTAATAAGTGTACCAAGCAAAAGGTGTGTCTCCACACGAATCCACGAAAGTATAAATTATTATTCATGCCAAAAGACGTTCAGTTACAACCCTGAGGTATTTCTGAATGTAAAAGATTAACACTAGAAGTATCATGTGGGTCTTTTTGACCCACGAGGGTTTTTCGAGAGCCCTACCCCCCTAAATAATTATCGCAGAACCAAACGTTTCCGTAACTTTTCATCATTTATGGGGTTGTGCAACATACCAAAATTTCATCCCTCTAGCCCACCGAGAAGAATGAAAAACTTACGTGTTGTACCTGTAGCACCATAAGGGTCACTTTTGACCTGTAGGCGTTTTATCGCAATTCGATATCGGTTACACAGATTTTCAGACACTAATTAGTTTCTGGGCGTGCGTCGACGTTTTTCACAAGATGTTTGAGTATATTACGACAGTTTGGCCAAAAAAAAAACGCGAAATGCGAAGAATTCGGAGGTCGGGAGATATTTTATATCAGCACGGCTTTCCGTTTTATATGGACTGTGTGACGTCGGTGGCATTTGTTACGTCATATACAAAAAATTATGTATGTATTTTATATATTTTTATTTTTAATTTATCGGCATGAATTTTTCTTTTGTTTGAGCATGACTCTTTCTCTCAGGGATATTATCTTTTCTTATCACTTTTACTTACGTGCACAAGTAAATATGAAACGGGTTCTTGAAGGGCCGCAGTTATTCATGTACCGACTTTAGATTTTGAACGTGATGACTAAAATATAGTTGCCGTTAACTGAATTGAATGTAATTTTGTTAATTTCTATTTATTGGTTGCAAAGCAAGGCTGCAGAGAATTTCGATTGTTGCCGTGGAGCGGCCAAGATAAAACTTGCTGAACTCATGGAATCTGCATAATTTAAAAAAATGAACTTCAACGTAAATTAATTATCTGTTGCAATTTAAAAAGGTTCTTACAACGAAATCTCTCGCATTTACATTTACTGTTAACACCTTGAAAAATAAATTAATACTTCGTCGAGTAATGGCCGACCAGAGGCTGCATCGGAAGATGAGCTTCCCGCAGCGCAAATTACTGAAAAAATGCTTATTAAAAACATTTAGCCACTGCGAGCATTTTAGGTGATACCTATTACAAAGAAATTCATTTTGTGATAATAATAATAATTTTATTTTAGCAGAAATACGAATAACTTACATAAAATATGTGTAGCCGCTCAATGGCTGATTTCCGCATAGCGAAACAAAACAGTGTGTGTGTCATAAAATACGTCCTTCCTCCTCGGCCGTACAATCGCGTCTCTTTCGATCCTTTTTTATTTTCATAGACATTAAATAAAGATGCTACTCTTAAATTATCCCTGCATATCAGTTGTTTCAAGAACATTAACTATATCTTTTACACTAATTATATTCATAAAATACTTTAACTGCGGTTTACAACCGATAAAAATGTCAATATTTATGTGACGTACTGTCACAACTGGCGACATGTAGACCTACGGAGTGTCACTAGGAGGCTACAGAGTAACATATTATACAGCGGGATAGCCTCCGCCCCCCCCCCCCCTTCTATACTTGTATGTTAGGCACGTCGCTCTTACGGATCATCACTACTGAAAACTTCTTCTCCTACGTGAAACTAGCAGATGAGCTGAAACAAAAATGAACAAGTGAAACTAACCCTTGAATTATTTTTATTATACACTGACCTACCGAATTTCCCTTACAAAGACAACTCAAATTTAACCTATTCATTTATTACCCACAATACACAAGCCCAACGCAATCTGACTGCTATACATTGACAACATGACTTCAAACAATTAACGCAAAAGAATGGGCCTGAATTGCAAGAACTCCTAATAACAATACAAATCCAAAAAATATGAAATTGAAGAAATATGGAACTACCTCCAACTCTGTTAATTTCCTAAACTCAGTTCAATCACGAGTCCTGATAGTGGAAACCCCCATTCTTTTTTTGTAAGTCAATTACCTCACAGAAAATCTTCATAATACGAACTACAGCAAGCAGCTACAACGGATAGCTACATAATAAGATTCTAACTACTATAGACTCTAAGTACTAGGAGGCATATGGTTAGCAAAAGAAAGATTTTGTTGTAGAGCAAACAATGTATTTAGAAAATTTTACCTTTTTCATGTGACATCCAGTTCCAAAAATTATATAGTTGTCAATTTTTCCACTACCCAAACATTATCAACCATACATCCATTATCATACTTCTCCTGTGTGTCCTACCAATACAGAGTCTCCACTAAGAAAAAACAAGTCCATACACTTCTCTATCCATTCGCTAACTGTTAGTCCGTCCAACCACAGAGCCTCTTGCCGAAGGCGCAGAGCGCTGTCAGCGATATTAACACAGTCTACAGCACTGCCAACGTACAAACAGGCTACTTAGACAAGTTTAGTTGGCACTCTTCGGAGGTCCCTTCTGGGCGCAAAGTGGAGACGACACATTGTATGCAACACACTTACAAATCAGGTGACAATCCTCTCACAGCAAGTTAGGGAAAAAGAAAAAAATATTCGTATTCTGAGTAACATTCATGCTGGATTTCAGGTAACTGAGAATACTGAAAAGAAACTTCCAGAAACTATGAAGTTTTATAATTAAACCAAGGGTGAAGTCGAAATACTTGACCAAATGGCTAGACACTACATTGTCAGAGCAGTCGCCCACCGATGGCCTGTGCACGCCTTGTACAGTATTCTTGACCTTGCCATGAGTAACGCTCACACAATTTTTAAGTTACTTACCTCTAAGATTTCTCGCCGAGAATTTATCCTCAGAGTAGCGGGATGAGCTTGCTGCCCTCAACAGTCTGCAGAGAGGAGCCAATCTCCCCTTGCAGGCACTCGATACCGGCGCTGGCCAATATGGAAATAGAAGGTTTTGTCAAATTCAGGTTTCCTGCAAATAAAAAAACAGCAAAGGGAATAAAACATCAAATGTATGCTTCAAGTGCAACAAATATGTGTGCAAAAGTTGCCAAGCAAAAACTCTGGTTGGATGTCTGAACTGTGAGCCCATCTCAGCTTAGGCAATCCTGTCAAGTCTTTGTTCCTGAATATTTCCAAATATTTATAATTATAAACCAAAGTTATTTGTTCGTATGTTCTAATTCCTCGATTACAATAAGCAAGAAAACACCTAGACCATGTCAGTCAGCTACTGCGTTTTAGAATTGTTCACAAATACTCGGTACTAAATTTGTCAGTAAAAGTAAAAATACTATTAGTACTCACATAAGCAATATGTTTTGATTCTGTTTCAACCTTTTTATAAAGGAAAACATTGTACCATTGTTTTACTTACTTGTTTTAATGATGATTGATGAAAAACTGGAATTTCTTCTGGAAAACCCAAAATAAGAAAGCTTGTTTCTGAAAATTCACAGTGTGCTATTCATTTTAGTGACCAAGTTATCCTTTGGTTACTATTTACAATATTTCTGAAGATGTTGTCAACATGGCGGTACTCAAAATATCATCCAAACACGAATAAAATGGTGACTTCCTACTGTGGATAAAAAATGACCCACATGGTACTACTAAGGCTACGGTGAAGTTCGGTACTTCTAGTGTTAAGGTCCTTCACACCGAGCTGTTCCCGATATATTTTACGTCCAAACAGACATCCCACATTGATTTATTTATCGGGCACTTGAATAAGGAAAGCCTTAACAATATCAAAAATAATAATACTCGCCCCTGATAAGAAGATGTAGTGAATATGTTGTGCGTAGGCTTATGTGATCTTAACAGCACAAGTACACACACACACACACACACACACACACACACACACACACACACACACACACACACACACGATACACAGACACATACAGACCCAACACACGAAAAAAATCACTACACTGTCTGTGACTGAAGTGTCCCATTCTTTTATTAAATTTTTTCTGCTGCCCTCAGTTCCAATTGTCCTTCGTACTCCCATTTGATTGTCTTTCTTTAAACAGTAAAGTGGTCCCCTTTTCCTAATGATCCTATTTGTAGAATTACTAACAAAGCATCATTCTGGATAGTGCAATAGACTCCGGTTAATATTACTAGCTCTCCACGTTGTACTGTTCTCACTAATGAGGCTGGATTTGCTAGATGCAATATATGAGCCCAAATGCTCGCACCTCATCCTACGATTGATGCTAATATACACTGAAGAGCCAAAGACACTGGTACATCTACCTAAAATCGTGCAGGGCCCCCGCGACCACCCACAAGTGCCGCAGCACGACGTGGCGTGGACGCGAACAACGCCTGAAATAGTGCTGGAGGGAATTAACACCATGAATCCTGCAGGGCTGTCCATAAATCCGTAAGAGTACAAGGGGGTGGAGATCTCTTCTGAACAGCACGTTGCAAAGCGTATGCTCAGTAATACAAAACTGTTAAGTCTTTAGTGGCCACTTTTTGACAAACTACCTGTTGGCTTCTGTCTCGAGTTCTTCGGCCTATGTTCGTCTGATGATTTTACTGACGTTTCGCTTGCACCTGTGTCTAGCATTGTCAAAGCTTCACTCTCCATTGCTGGCGGTGGACTGGAGCCGAGCTCACATACTTCTGCGGCCGCGAACTCAGCGCCAGTCCACCACAAGTAATCGAGGGTGAAGCTTTGGCAATGCCACCCTCTAGTGCTAGCGAAACGTCAGTAAAATCATCCGACGAACGTCGGCCGAAAAACCCGAGACTGAAGCCAACAGGCGGTTTGTCATGCTCAATAATGTTGGGGAAGTTGGTTCAAATGGCTCTGAGCACTATGGGACTTAACATCTGAGGTCATCAGTCCTCTAGAACTTAGAACTACTTAAACCTAACTAACTTAAGGACATCACAGGATGTGCCTGCCCGAGGCAGGATTCGAATCTGCGACAGTAGCGGTCGCGCGGTTGCAGACTGAAGCGCCTAGAACCGCTCGGCTACACCGGCCGGCGGGAGGTTGGTGGTCAGACGAAGTGCTTAAACTCAGAAGAGTGTTCCTGGAGCCATTCTGTAGCAATTCTGGACGTGTGGGGTGCCGCATTGTCCTGGTGGAATTGACCGAGTCCGTCGGAATGCACAATGGACATGAATGGATGTAGGTGATTAGACAGGATGCTTACGTACGTGTCACCTGTCACAGTCGTATCTAGACGCACCAGGGGTCCCATATGACTCAAACTGCAATCGCCCAACGCCATTACAGAGCGTCCACCAGCTTGAACAGTCCCCTGCTGACATTCAGGGTCCATGGATTCATGTCCGAACAGGCAACATGTTTCCAGTCATCAACAGTCCATTGTCGGTGTTGAGGGGCTGAAACGAGGCGTAAAGCTCTGTACACTGGAGGTATGAATTAAAAGACGCCTTCAGTCACAACTTTTCGTGTGTTACTAAATACACGATGCATTTCGGAACCTGTGGGTCCATCATCAGCTGTAATTTGTCTTAATACGTGTTTTATTTTTTTCTCTTGAATAAGGTGAAATGCATATTCCTGTCACGAAAAGGTTTAATGTTAGGTTATGAATTTCGTAAGTCGAACGCGGAAAATGTGTACAAAATAATGGAAAAGATGAACAGTGTAAACTTACCACATAATTCTAGAAAAGCGGTTTTAACATTTTAGCACCAGCAAACATTCTTTTCTCCGTCGTTTTCGTACATGTCACTTCATTCAAGAGGCACATTTGCACACAAATGTTTGAAAACACTTCACAGATGTTTTTGTACATTCATAGTGCTACAGATAAACTATTAAACAATTGACTTTAGAATAGGTCTCTAAAATTACTGAAATATTTATGACTTGCAAAATCTGTTTGTTCATTTAACATAGATTCTGGATTTTTTATTTTGTGGAGGTATGACTCCAGTTGTTCTAACAGATCTAGGGCCTTACCATTGGCTTCGTTATGTAGTATTACCAAATTGCTTTCTAGACTGTTCATGACATGTTTCGTTTCCAACATATAATGCTTGAGCCTGAAAGCATTTACATGTTATTGAAAACGGGTTTTGAAGTTTCTGCCTGTTTTCCCTACATAGTAGGCAGGACAATTAGGGCGTGATACTTTGTACACTCCGCTGTTGTTGTATGTTTGCGTATATGATTTTACGTTGTGGACGAGTAAGTTTCCTAATTTATTATTAGTTGAAAATGCAACTGTTACATTTGTTTTATGAAAATGTTACCGATTTTTTTGTGATATGGGGCCCAGGTATGGGATACTGGCGGATATTTTCTCTTCTTTCACAGTGTGTCCATTGGATGTCTTACTTTTGTGTATTTGTCTGCCTAAATTGTCAGTTATTTTGGTTGTGTAGCCACTGCTTATGGCAATGCTGTTTATTGTATCTATTTCATTCTTGACGGTGTTTTCTTGTAAATCAAGGGAGTGTCCTCTGTGTAGCATGGACCTAAATGCAGCATGTTTTTGTGTGGTGGGATGGTGTGATGAGTTGTCCATTGCTATGTCTGTGTATGTGCGTTTTCTGTGTATGATGAACTTGTGTTTTTGTTGGCGATCGGTTATTTTAAGATCCAGGAAATTTGTGCTTTTGCTGTCCTCATGTTCTATTGTGAATTTTGTGTTTTTGTGGAAATAATTGAATACTGCTAGTAGTTCTTCGATCTCATTTTTTGTTCCATCAAGTAGCAGCAAGGAATCATCAACGTATATTCAGTAATATATTATTTTACTTTTGAGTCTATTGTCTTCATTAAAGAATTTACTTTCCAGATGACTGAGAAATATGTCTGCCAAAAAAATTGATATTCTAAGGCCTATAGCGTCCACGCCCCTATTTTATAGTCAATAAAAACATTTTTATTATTTTTTTAATATGTGATATCGTGGGAGAGAAATGTGTTGTCACAGTAACGGTTTGGGTTTGCTAGTGCAGAGACGGTGTAACAGTATCCTCACAAGCCACAGAAAACAGACTGAAAACAATGATATCTTTTAATCATAAGAACAATTATTACTATCACTGATTTTCTGTTGCATTCTTTCTTCTTGTTCGAGTAGCCATGATGCCAGCAAGACGCACTTTAACCTGCCGCCTTTGGTAAGGTCTGGTATATTGCTATTATGTAAACTGCCTATTGTAAATTATTGGAGAAAAGCAGAGAATAATGTTATCCAAGTTTATCTCTTATTTTCTGTAAGAATATTACTAATCTTGATCCTCTGCCATTGTAAAAAGAATCCACATAAAGGCAACTTGACTGTATTCAAAATCTATGCTATGAGAAACTATTTTAACTTCTACCATTCTTTGCTGGTATCGGAGCATAAAACTTTCTCAGCTAAAACGCAGAAATCTTTTCAGTAAAATTCGCCGATTCCAGTGTTGTGTGTCTCTGTGTTATAAAAGTGAAGTGATATTCAAGAGTGATGTAAGTTTTTATGAAAGTAGTCAACGAACCTAATTGAGTAATTTTAAACGGATACACTTCTTTACAGACACCACATCAAAACGGTTGTGTGTTTCAGTTTAGTTCACACTCATGCTCATGTCATATTGTAGCCAGGTAATACAGTAACTGAATGACAATTTAGAACTGTAGACGAATTTAAATATTTATGTTGGACGCTGCTAAATTTACGCATTCACAACACGGTTTAAAAGACAGCACATGCCCATGGCAAGACCCTCATTCTGTTGGTAAACTTTCCCATTAAATGTAAAGTAATTGTGAGACAATATTAGTTGTAACATGTTCTCAACTTCTGATATTTCTGCAATTGACAATTTTTTATGTTTTATTAAGTTTTCAAGGATTATGACTATTGTTTTTTCAGTTGGTACATTTGTAAATAGGTTAGTTACATCAAAAGAGGCAAACCTGGCACTTTCAGGAATATTTATATTCCTAATTTTAGTTGCTAATTCATTTGTGTTCTTAACTGAGTCTGATTTGTTAAATGTATAGTACTGTTTCAGAATTTCATTCAGTAATTGGAAGATTTTGGAGGCAGGTGTATTTTTAGAATTAACAATGGGCCTCGATGGAACATGGGGATTATGGTTTTAGGTTGAGCTATTAGTTTTGGGGCTGAAGGGTTCATTAAAATGCATCGTGTATTTAATAAAACACGAAAAGTTGTGACTGAAACCGTTTTTTAATTCGTACCTCCAGATTATTGAATACAGTCACGTTTGAAGCTGCAAAATATGGATAAAATTAAAAGGTAAAGATTTCTGTCGTGCCATCATCAAGGTACACGAGTGGGCCTTCGCCTCCGAAAGCCTATATCGATGACATTTTGTAGAATGCTTCGCACGCTGACACTTGTTGATGGCCCGGTACTGAAATATGCAGCAATTTGCGGAACGATTGCACTTCAGTCACGATGAACGATTCTCTTCAGTCGTCGTTGGTCCGATCTTGCAGGTTTTTTTTTTTTTCTGGCCGCAGTGATGTCGGAGATTTGATGTTTTACCGGATCCCTGACATTCACCGTACGCTCGTGAAATGGTCGTGGGTCGTACGGAAAATCCCCACTTCATCACTACGACCTTGGAGATGCTGTGCGCCGACTACAAAAGCACGTTCAAACTGCCTTAAATCTTGATAACCTGCCATTGCAGCAGCTGTAACCGATCTAGCAACTGCGCCAGACAGTTGTTGTCTTAAATAGGCGCTGCCGACCGTAGCGCCGTATTCTGCCTGTTAACATATCTCTGTACTTGAATACCAGTTTCTTTGGCGTTTCAGTGTAGTTTGCTGGTATGTTCAGATTGTTCTTAGGGGAAGGCAAAATTGCCTATTTGGAATGATTATAATTTTTTCATCACGTCTGTATCTTTTCTGCCCGCATCCTCTATAGGACGTGCAAAGTTACGGAGTTCGTCCAGAAATATCGCTAGATACCTCGTTACTGCATTTCTTCTAGTCGTGACATCATTAATTTAATAAGTAATAGAGTCCCCGAGACATTGTATTTCATTCCGCATCATTGGTTGGAGACCAGCAGGAACCCGACGGGGTTGCTTAGATCGCCATTAACAGTACTACACAAACGGCTGCATCTGGATTTGTATGTTGAACGGGAAGCATGGGCTGCCGATGACCGACGTCGCACTGTGACCAGCAGTGAATCGTGGTTCTGTACTAACCCAGATGATCGTCCCATTGGAGAAGCAAACCAGTGTTACTCGAGATGTGGAAGGTCTCGTGTATGACTCCAGACGACGGGTGGTAGTGACTGGGGAAACTCTGATTGCACAATGGTCCTCTTGTGTTATCTCTCATGTGACAGTTCCATTGCGCCATTTTCCAGCAGGACAATGCTCGTCCACACATTGACATTGTTCTATGAACTTCCTGCTTGATGCTGAGGCACTCCCACGGACAACAAGTTCCCCAGATCTGTCGGCGGTAGGACAAGTCCGGGACGTACCACCTGCAGTATCCAGGTTATCAGGGACATTACAACAGCTGTAGGCCGGCTAACTTCAGAAGAGAAACACTACAGATTCGTGACACCCTTCCCCAATCGAATCAGTACGTGCATCCAGGCCAGCGACATACTGAGAAGTGGGTTCTCACTAGAGATGGACAGACTCGTTCATCCTTGGGAACTAGTTCACTGCTGATCGTTCTTTTTTGGGAACCGTTCATTTTTACTCGTTCACCGTTAATTTGTGCTTGGTATATGGTTCTTATGAAAAACTGAAAACTAGTAGTGTAGGTGACTGAAGGATGGAGGGCACCAAGAGGGGGCACTTGCCTCCCCCCTGGAGTATAGAATTCTTACACACTTTTAGAAGTAATTTCTGTGATTCTGCAGAACCTGTCGTGTAGCCAACCGTAGCCTTGTGTGGCTGATCGCAGGGAAATAATATAGGCTGGCGCACGGAAAACCGGCCCCGAATACAGACTGCTCGCCAATTACCAGAAGATACAACAAACACACAAACATATAATAATTAGGCAGTGAAGAAATGACAAGCTAATGCAAGCAACAATTGCGAAACAATCGATGACGATGTGTAGAGAGCTGGAGAACAGAATGTGAAAATCTCACGTGACGCGCATGGGCTATAGCTCATGTAGCCTTGTAACCTGTTGGTGGCAGTTTACCAACTTAATAGACCACAAGTGTCTTGTATAAAATTCTTCGTTTCGACTTCCACTAAATATCTATGCTACGTTGTAAACAATAATCGTTTACACCCTATATATACTTCACGTAGTCTCTGAGTTCGTAGGCGAAGTAGAGACTTCATGGAAGCATAAAATAAAATGTGGTTTTCTCATACTTGCACCACACACTTAGTAAAAATTAGGTTTTTGTGTTGCATTATTAACGTTAATGGAGCAATAATAATAATAATAAAGTTCGCAGTACTAAAGTTTTTGGTTTGAAAGCTCTTTCTGAACAAATATTTTTGAGATAATAAGTAAATATAATTTTATGGCAATCTATGTCTTTTCAAATGGAGAGGCACCGCTTTCCCTGCTGAGCCAAAATGACCCACAACCCACTTTTTTTTTCAAAGGAACCAAACTAGCAGGTAATGCAAATTGGAAACAACCAAACTTAAAAATAACTAGAGCCTTCCTAAATGTAATGTTTTGTATATGAAATATACACGAAAATCGTTTTATATGAAGTTTCTTACACTAAAAATTAAGCAAATTATTGAAAGTTAGCTGCTAAATCAAGTCGATGAAACCAAAAAATATATGAATAACAAAAAAAACTTGCCTTGTTGTAAGTATGTCTTCTGCTGTTCATCGATATAATGAAGTGAGCTGATATGCCCTTTTGTTACCTGACAAGACGTACCTATTACATACAACGTAATTTTTATGTAATTTACGTAACTATAAAATACTTTTTGATTACCGGTCGTGGACGCTGAATAGCCAGAACCAAGTGCAAGAACAGTTTGGAACACATGTAAAATAGGCGAGCACAATGAACGAAACGAACAACTGGATACTGAACTAACTAGGAGCAGTCGGCAGTGGAACTGAGACAGGTGGTCATGCAAAGAACGACGAGTGCGGCCGAGGGAGACCGAGACAGACGAGCACGCGACTGAGGCTGGAACGAGAACTGCCGAAGTGACCGCCGCGACCGAAGTGAACTAGTGAACTATGAACCGATCGTTCCTCGTTCCCGGGAACTATAAGTAGACCGCCGCGACCGAAGTGAACTATGAACCGATCATTCCTTGAAATTCGTTCCTCGGTCCTTTCGTTCATCTTGGCGAACCGTTCCTTTGCACCCGTTCGTTCGCGAACTACCCATCTCTAGTTCTCACTGCCAAGCTCCTTGTAAGTTTGACTCGGTTGTTTGGTGGCTGTTTGTCGTGTCCTGACACAGGGAAGACTGGTTGAGGTCATTCTGCAATTTCCGAGCGGTGAGGTGCAAATGCAGAAAGACAAATCCGCAGTGAAGGCAGATTGATTACTTGGATCAGCGCCAAACACTGTCTCAGGGCACCGACGAGAGATCCGGATGCTGGGACACGACAGGAGCTTGCAGCAGCAGACTCGTAGAATGCACGAGTCTGATTAACACTATTTATTAGCGATCAGACTAACTGCTACGTTGAGCGCTAATTCTAAACATTAGAAAAAGCAAAGGAGGCAACTGGTTGCATAACAGAAGTCAGTGTCTGAAGCCTCGAGGGTGGGTGTCACAGAAGTAGCGAACACTAGCTACACGTTAAGTACAAACGTGAGAGCAGCAGTCCAAGAGAGGAAAACAGACGAGATCGCAGTTTCTTTATTGACCAGTTTCGGCTTATCTACAAGCCATCTTCAGAACTATATACACTCCTGGGAATTGAAATAAGAACACCGTGAATTCATTGTCCCAGGACGGGGAAACTTTATTGACACATTCCTGGGGTCAGATACATCACATGATCACACTGACAGAACCACAGGCACATAGACACAGGCAACAGAGCATGCACAATGCGGCACTAGTACAGTGTATATCCACCTTTCGCAGCAATGCAGGCTGCTATTCTCCCATGGAGACGATCGTAGAGATGCTGGATGTAGTCCTGTGGAACGGCTTGCCATGCCATTTCCACCTGGCGCCTCAGTTGGACCAGCGTTCGTGCTGGACGTGCAGACCGCATGAGACGACGCTTCATCCAGTCCCAAACATGCTCAATGGGGGACAGATCCGGAGATCTTGATGGCCAGGGTAGTTGACTTACACCTTCTAGAGCACGTTGGGTGGCACGGGATACATGCGGACGTGCATTGTCCTGTTGGAACAGCAAGTTCCCTTGCCGGTCTAGGAATGGTAGAACGATGGGTTCGATGACGGTTTGGATGTACCGTGCACTATTCAGTGTCCCCTCGACGATCACCAGTGGTGTACGGCCAGTGTAGGAGATCGCTCCCCACACCATGATGCCGGGTGTTGGCCCTGTGTGCCTCGGTCGTATGCAGTCCTGATTGTGGCGCTCACCTGCACGGCGCCAAACACGCATACGACCATCATTGGCACCAAGGCAGAAGCGACTCTCATCGCTGAAGACGACACGTCTCCATTCGTCCCTCCATTCACGCCTGTCGCGACACCACTGGAGGCGGGCTGCACGATGTTGGGGCGTGAGCGGAAGACGGCCTAACGGTGTGCGGGACCGTAGCCCAGCTTCATGGAGACGGTTGCGAATGGTCCTCGCCGATACCCCAGGAGCAACAGTGTCCCTAATTTGCTGGGAAGTGGCGGTGCGGTCCCCTACGGCACTGCGTAGGATCCTACGGTCTTGGCGTGCATCCGTGCGTCGCTGCGGTCCGGTCCCAGGTCGACGGGCACGTGCACCTTCCGCCGACCACTGGCGACAACATCGATGTACTGTGGAGACCTCACGCCCCATGTGTTGAGCAATTCGGCGGTACGTCCACCCGGCCTCCCGCATGCCCACTATACGCCCTCGCTCAAAGTCCGTCAACTGCACATACGGTTCACGTCCACGCTGTCGCGGCATGCTACCAGTGTTAAAGACTTTTTTTTTCACTAGCTGCTTATATTTTATGACCCACCGTCTAATTTCTTATGGTGGGTCGTATATTGCCACTTAGCCGCTGTGACTGGGTCCGGGGTCCGCAGTGACTGAAAGTAACACCACACCGGCTCCCGTCCCCACTCACACCGTTGCCCGTGTCCCGCCACGTGGAGGCGGGCTCTGTTTAGATCCATTTGATTTTTTTTTTTTTGTGCAGCATTAGATAAACTTATAACTAATACAAAATCAAGGAAGATATTAATAAATAAAACGAAATTAAATATTTAGAAAGAAGGAAGGAAGAGAACTGAATAGAGAAGTTATAGGTATAATATGGCCCGTCACCTGTTTGTGGGCGGCGGCCCGGGTCTTGGAATGACCCTCAAGACGCTGGCCGTTGCTCACCATGCTTTTAACATCTACCATCCTAAAAACTACCTTAACTAGAAGAGATTAGGGTACGTTAAAGCTAGAAACTAAGACTAAGACCTCCATGTCCAGCCGGCTAAACTATTTACGATATACAATAGAGAGGTAACTGATTTTGTGCTTGGCTCAAAGTTGCTAATGAAAGGGTACTCGTGGTAAAAGTAATAAGGTAATGACGCTAACGGTTTGTGTTGAGCCTGCAAGGCTCCTAGTAGAGTACATCAGGCGCGAGCACCTCCCGGCCCCGCCGACAACACGACCTGAACGGTGGTTTTCTCCGATCTACCATAGGTATCCGTCGGGTTGGGCTCAAAAGAGAGGAACCACAATTAAGATCCTTCCATCCAGGACGTGCGCCGCCTCCTACCAGGGGGGCGTGGGTCCCTTGAAGAGGTGCCCAACTTTAAGCTTCAGATGAGAAGTTCTTAGTATAGTGGAGGTTGAGGTATAGGCTGTGTAGGTTGGTTGTACAAACAGTTCACACTGAGCCAATGAGACTTACAATGATACATGGTGTGGCAGTTAGCACCTTCCGGCCCCGCCAGCAACACAGCCTGAGCGGTGGTTTTCCCCGATCTACCATAGGTATCCGTCGGGTTGGGCTCAAAAGAGAGGGACCACAATTAAGATCCTTCCATACAGACTGTGCGCTGCCTCTTAACGGAAGGTGTAGGTCCCTTGTAGAGGTACCTAGCTTTAAGCTCTTATTGGACATGGAGATGCTGTTAACTATTTATATATACGGTGCAATCTGTTTTTAGGATTGTGTGTGACTTGTGCACCTCTTGTCGGTTGTTCCACTCTGTTCTTTGAATTTGACGTGGTTGACACTATGGATCATCCGCACTGGACGCTTCAATATCTGTGTTGGTGCCCTGGTCTGTATCTGTTTCTTCTTCATCACTCGTGGTGCTAATCATATCTGTATCCCCTTGGGCATCGTGACGTCTGTTTGGACCGACTTGCCTTCGGTAGGGTCTGTTGCGCAAGTATTCTATTTGTTGGATCTTCGAGATTTCGTCCGTTAGTTTGTTGAGTTCAGTCCACCTTTCCGGGTCGCGTATTATGGCATGTAGTTCGTTCTGTGTGTTCAGGCGATTTATGTGTACTGTGTGTCTTATGTTCGTGCGTTGTCCGCAGAAGAAGACAGTATGTTCAGGGGAACCTTCTTCCCCGCATGTGCATCTATTAGTCTGCTGCAGACTCACGCGGTACAGGTGCGTGGGATAAGGGCCATGTCCTGTGATGAAATGTACCATACCGCGGCTGGGATCAATATGTTTTAGTTTTAGTCTTTCCCGGATGTCAGGGAAGAAGTTGTAGACACGGCGGCCCTTATCGCTGTTGGCCCACTCGCTCTGCCAGGTATCCACTCGCCATGCTCTGAGTTGGCGTGTTGTCTCAATCGGTACACCAGTGATCTGCCGAACCTGGTCTATTCTCCCCATCCTAAGCCAGTACATTGCTGCGCGGTACCTGATGGTGATATCTATGGGGAAAATTCCCATGACGACACATAGTGCGTCATTTGATGTTGTGTTAAATGCCCCTGTTAGTCGAAGTAGAACACTTCTTTGGCCTCGAAGTACAATGGTTCTGTTGGTTGAGAGATTTAACCTGTGGGCCCACGTACTGGCAGCAAAGCATAGTACTGACTCGAAGAGAGCGCAATGGTATGTTCGTGTCACTGACAGGGGTAGTCTGAATTGTTCCGAATTTAGCCTAGCCAGTTTGTGTAGTATCTTTTCTGCTTTGTTTGTGCATATTCGCATGTGTTCGTGGAAGTTCAATCGTTCATCAATGTATACTCCTAGATAGCGTGTGACTGCTAGTCTTTTTATGTTTGTGTCCCCGATTTTGACTATTGGGTTCCTGCGCAGGATACCCTTTAGCAATGTATAAGTTGTTTTGTTTCCTGCTATCTTTAATTTATTATCTGTGCACCATTGGGTTATTGTCCTAAGTGTTCCATTGGCTCTTTCTTCTAGCTGGGCACGGTTATTTGCTGAAACTACGACGAGTAGATCATCAGCATAAGCGACAGCTCCATCTGTCAAGATGTGCTCCTCTAGTAACTGTAGGAGCGGTTCTATAACTATGTCCCAGAAGATGGGGCCGCAGATCGACCCTTGTGGACAGCCTTTTGTAATTCGTTTAATCACTTTCTGGTTGTCCATTTGCCAAACGACCGTTCTGTCTCTGCAGTAGTCCATGAAACTATTATACAGAGACTCCGGTACCTGCAGGTGTCTGAGCCTCTTGAACAAGGCCGGCCACCAGAGGTTGTCGAAGGCACCTGAGATGTCTATCATAATTGCAAGTGTGTATTTGGAGGGTGTGTCGTGTACTATTTGAAGTGCTCTGTTAATTGCGTCGTCTATAGATTTCCCTTCCCTGAAGCCGTATTGGTGTGGTGTCAGTCCCCGTAGTGTTCGGTGTGCTTGTAGTCTTTTGCAGAGTAGTTTTTCTTGTACTTTACCGAGTGTATTGATAAGGCAAATTGGTCTGTATGACTTGGGGTCTGATGGGTCTTTGTCTGGAGCCTTTTTTATGATAACCGCCTTCGAGGTCTTCCACACTGCAGGCACACGGCCCAGCCTTAATGCATCGTTTAACAACGTTGTGAGAAACGGGGTGATCTGCGGTGCAATTTGTTTCAGTACCTCAGAGTGGATACCATCCGGTCCAGGCGCCTTTTTGTTTTTGAGTTCTGAGATCGCTGTCGCCACTTCTTCCTGCGCAAATGGACAGGTGACGGTTGGTGTGGTGTATACTGTGCTTACTTCGCGTCTCAGTGCTGCATGTTGTGGTGTGTCTGTGTATGCGATGTCGTCGGGCAGGAGTTTGCTCAGCAGGAACTCCGCTGTGCGTCTCCAGCCCTTAGTCATCTCACCATCCTCCTGTCGCAGCGTTCCCAGAACCAGTGGGCTCTTAATTTTCTCTGTCACTATTTTGTATGGTTCCCCCCAAATGTTTAGTTGTGTTTGTGCTGCTACATGGCTGTTCCAATGGTCTTTCCTGGTCTTATTCAGCTCAAGTTTATATTTATCCTTGGCAAGCCGGTAGTCGTGTAGTCGTAATTGTCTTTCTCTATCTGAAATTGCTCGTTGGTAAAGTTTACGTTTACGTTTTGAGTCTTGTTTGAGTCGTGTTAATTGTGTAGTCCAGGGAATATTTTGGTGTTTTGTCATTCTTTGTGTGGGTATGCAGGTGTTCTGTGTGTGTGTGATGATATCTGTCAGCATGTGTGCTCTGTAATCAACACTGCCGGTGATATCTTGCGGTATGTGCTCATGTATTTTTTGTCTGACCCTGTCCCAGTCTGTTTTGTCAAATAATAGTCTTTTTGGTAGTGTTTCTGTGTTGACGTTTGGTGTGCCACTTAAGGTTAGTGTGATGATGTTGTGGTCGCTAGCAGTGATCTGGTCATGTACGGTCCAGTCTCGTACGTGGTTGATGGCGGCATTATTAACGAGGGTGATGTCTATGTTTGATGAATGACCGTTGTGTCCGATGTGAGTCGGGTGATGTCCTTCCTTGTTGAGTACGTGTAGTCTGTTTTCTTGGATGATGTCATTTATTATTCTACCTCTGTCGTCAGTTCTGTCTGAATGCCACAGGGTTGATCTGGCATTTATGTCCGCACAGATGAGAAGTTTTTTGTTGCCAGCGTATTGCGCAACATCTCTGATGAGGTCTGCGTATGGTTTGATGCAATGACAGAATTGGGCGTACAGCGATGCGATGATCCAAGTATCCCCCTTGAGTGTGACTTCAACTGTAACTAGGTGCTCGGAACAGAGTTCTGTAATTTTGACTGGATGTATTTCTTTGTTTAGGATTATGACAGATGCCATGCAGCCTGTCCCCTCCGCAACTGTCACCGCACTTGGAGGAAAGTTGGGGATATGCCCTTGTCTAGTGTAGGGCTCCTGTATGCACAGAATGTCACTTTTTAGTTCACGTAGGACCCGTGGGAGCTCCGAATTTACAAGTATACTCCGCATAGCATTAAGCTGTGCTATTAGCAGTTTGGGTGTTTAACTGTGGCGTAGCACTTGCTGCCAGTTTGACTGTAATCGAAGTATGTTCTCCCATGAGCCCTTACGTGATCCTTGTAAAGCTTGTCCATATCGAATGGTTCCTCCCTGCGGGCGCACACCTGCATGAGCAGGTCTAGTAGGCTGTCTGGATCTGTTGGAATATTCTCCGTTTTGAGAATCAGTCTATCGGTTTGCTCTGATGTACGGAAACAAACAGATTGGCCGTACGGGTGTAGGGTGCGGATGAGCATCCGCTGTGCCGTCTCTAAGATGTCTCTTTTTTCTAGCCTACTTAATTTTACATTTATATCTAGCTTGTCGTAACTAAAACTATCGGTGTCGATGGCGTGTGTTGGCGTCTCTGCAGCCGTGACGTGTCGTGATGGTGTAGTGGCGTTGTTGTGCACCTCTGCGGGGGGCGCTGGATTGACTTCCTCGTTGGTTGTTGTGGGGGTTTCCTTGGGCGTCGGCATTGAGGTTGTTGGTTGGGAGGCTGCGAAGGTGTTGGTATCATCAGGGGAATGCACTTTCGTATCACTAGGTTTTGACGCAGCCTGCGATTGCCGCGATTGGTCGTCACACGCTTTCACTTTCGGGACTCTCTTAGGCTGTTTGGGTTTCCTATGCGGTTTTAGTTTCCTAAAGGCTGCGATGATTCGTTTGTTTTTTGTGTGTGTTTCGTTTGTGCAGTCTTGATGTGTATCAGATGTGTCGGTTGTTTGTGCCTCCATTCTGCATTGATATGACGTGATTTCGTTCCCACTTGACTGCTCGTCTACGCTACCTGTGACAGACATAACAGCTTTTGGTATGTTATGCGCACTATCGCCTCTGTTGCCAGACCCTCCGCAGACTTTTGTTGCGGTTGTTGCTGCGGCTTTTTGTGTGGCATTCGTGATGTCTGCCGGCGCTGTGGCCTGTTCAAGGTCGGTATTACTGTTATTACTATTGTACCGAGATTCATTTCCCTCAATACTTCTGGTCAATGTACATAAGTATTCACAAAATTGTAAGTCACGGGACTTCGCATGAAATACAAAATACATCACATACAATTGAATAACAAATAACACATACAATACATTGGTTACATTAATTACAGGAAAAAACTATCGACGAAAATTGAAAAATTTTTGACCACTCGAAGTGGCTTCTTCGTCTTGGATTTTACTGACACACACCTTTTTCCATTAATCAGTTAGAAGGAACAAGTCCTTTATTTTCCTTCTTGAACTCGAGTATATGTTAAGGTTTACCTTCGTTACGTATTCTTCATACGCAACGACATGCATCAGCATGCAGAGAATACACCTGTAGCCGCCCCACTACAGCTCGGGAAGGGAATTTTCTACCTTCTACTTAGGGTAATGGCAACGACTACATGTATGCTACGGTTTTTACCTATAAAATCTGAAAATGCACGAAATAATCATTTATATGCAGCATAACCTAATATGTACAGTGTTTTGTGCCTAAGCACGTTCTGGTGTGCTTGTAAATCATTACCTCTAATAAAATTTCCTACATTAACATAGACATATAAACATAAAATCTTGAAGTTCAGGGTGTAACTACTATTACTATGTACAGTGTTTCATAATAGCGGCACGCCCTTGTGTGCGTGTATCATCTTCAATTAAAATGCGCTTATAGGCGTCTTGTGTTATCATGGGAGAAAAAATACAGACATTTTAATGCATCGGTTGTCATGAAAATCTATGTACACGAATAATCAGACTTTCATAGCTTCAGTGCAGCATGATATTCTGTATGACGTTTTTTGTTCATAATTCATTTTATAGACGATTCCTTTGCTTACAGGTCGTCGATCACACTACTTACCTGTTTCTCGTATAGCGGCGATATCATTTTCATTCTTTGTGACTGTAAATAGTTATATGTATGAAAGATATAATTTTGACATGATTTATCATTTCATATTTCAAGTGTGTAAAGTAATTCATACTTTCCTTCTGCATACATGAGTGAAGAATCGCTAATGTTGCACTGGGTATCAGGTTTTTCGTATTTTCTCGTAAACTCGTAGAGTCTTACGGTTTTAATTAAGTTATTTCTTGACTTTAGGTATACATGTTTATACGAGGTTGTCTTAGAGTTTAATTTTCCTTAAACACTTCTATGTTGTTTAGGTTTCGTACATGTACAGAGCTTCTTTCGCCTTCCACACATTCATACATACGTTTATACACACACAAAAATCTACCACTATAATATATACCTTGCTGGTGGGGCCCTTTTTCGGTACATCTACATCTACATTCATACTCCGCAAGCCACCCAACGGTGTGTGGCGGAGGGCACTTTACGTGCCACTGTCATTACCTCCCTTTCCTGTTCCAGTCGCGTATGGTTCGCGGGAAGAACGACTGTCTGAAAGCCTCCGTGCGCGCTCTAATCTCTCTAATTTTACATTTACCCTGCACCATTCCCTCAATATCCCAAAATAATTCAGGGTGTGCTGAGCATCGTCCCTTATACTAATAATACTTACAACTAAATATTTCTTCTTACATACATAACTGCCTTACGGTCCATTAATGCGCAATCCTTCCATATTTTCCTCCTTTACACTTTAGCTTTCGTACATGTAACCTCGTGTATAGCTTATATATTCTACAAAGTTGTTTGCTGAGTGCTTTAGGTGTTTCCTAACGTTAATGTGTTTCTCTCTATATAAATCCTAGGTATTTGTTTTGAGAGCGATTCAGTTCATTACTCACGCTGCATAGATCTGTTTATTATTTTCCTATTTTAAAGCTTGTCATTCTTTTCCTTAGTCACAAAATTTAACGCGTTTGCCTTGTTGTTCATTCTGAAAATCGCTAGCTACTGTGTAATGTAAATGTATGCGTTATCTCTTTTCTTTCCTCTTTGCTGCTTTTTCCCTATATGTAATTGTGTGTTGTTCTCGTGTACATAGCCTTTCTTCCGGTTATATATCTGCATTATTTATTTATTTATTTATTTTATTTTCTTTCTCCTTCTGTACAAGCTAAGATTTTACTCAGTATAATATTATATTACAATACCGTCCATGACCAGTATGTACTTGGATGTTCACTTTTATTACGTAATACCAGCTTATAATTAAATTTTCTTACTATTTACAAGACTTGTGTACCGTTTTTTTTTCTTGTTTTTGAATGGATTTCGTCTCTGTGTCTCATAGTAAGCATGGTCTCAAAACTTTTAAACGTTCCGCGCATGCGCGCTTACGTACCACGACTGGACTGTAGGCGCGGGGAAAACTCTGCATTGTTGGTGAACATTATTCGTGATAGCCGCCATCGTGTAATATGAGTCACGTGTCGTCTGGACTCGACTGCGCATGCGCTTTCGCACTTTGTATACGCTCAGCTGATCGGACAGGGAAGGGGGGAAGATTTCTCCCCGGCTCGCTGCCTACAGCGCGGCCAATGACCTCGTCTTGACATGCAGCTATCACGTGCTCATTAGCTGAGCGTTGGATTGCAACTTCGACGTGTGGTTTGTTGCTCGTCTCAAGCGAACAAACTCTGACCTTCGCGCTAATTTGTCTTTGTTCCCCTCTCTTAAATAACTGAGTTAGACTACAAAAGTACCGTATGGTTTATTTTGTAGTGTTAAGACTCACAGTAACACATGTTTCATTAGGTTTGGTTAAATATGCGTTTTTAAGCTGGCATATGCCCCCAGTTGTTCGCAAGTTTCTTAGGTTAATGACAGCAATTTTACTATGTGATCCAAGGTTGTATAATTTCAATTTTGCTAAAATAACATATTACCTTTAATGAAAAAATTCCTTGATATCCTTGTGGGGGTATAACCCTTTCACCTTTCACCTAACAGATAACATCCTGGGTGAGGTTTGTCTATTATAATGAAAGGGCCATCATACAACAACTGCCACTTTTTGTTTAATGCCTTAATTTTAGAGGATTTTGGGTGGGTACGTAATAGTACTTCCTGTCCAATGTTAAATACTGTAACGTTTCCTATCTTTTTGTTGTTATTACAGCCTGCACGAGGTCACTTACCTTGTCCGGTGCTTTCACCTCTTCTTCACATAGATCATCTTCTACGGTAGCATCCTGATCATATCTTAAAAATAATTGTTCAAGATGTAATGTGTGCTTGTTTGTGCCCCCTGTTGTCAAACCGGTCGGCCGGTGGGGGCTCACTACGACCGATTGTTGTTTACCGGGGGAGACAACGGCGTTGCTTCAGTACTGTCCGTTACCTCTACAAAGTGTACTGAGTGGTTATTCTGTCGCCAATTTGTTTCCGGACCGCTGCGTGCAACATTTTCTTGCGACAGGCCGTCGCTATTCCTCCTTGGTCTGTCATTTCTATTACCGTAACTATTGTAATTTTCATTTGTGTGCCGCCTTTCATCACGCGGGCCTGACCAATCATTCACGTCATTTCTATCATTTCCATACCGGCGTGGACCGTAATCTGTACTATACCTTCGGTCTTCACGTCTCTGTGGCGCCGAATTCCTCCGATTTCCGTAATTCCAGGTTCCATTATTTGGCCTTGTCGCATACGGATGCCAACTGTGTGGGTTTTGTCCACTGCCATTAAAATGATATCCGTTACCGTTGTTTTGATTTGTTCCGGAATATTCATTCCGATTGCTTGTGCTCGGCTCTTCTTCGTATATTAGATCAATTGAGTCAAGCACGGAAAGAAAGTATTCAAGGTCGTTCTCCGGTATGGTTACCAATTTTTCGCGTTAAGTTCGCGGGTAGTCTGTTTTTCAGAATTTTGAGAACATCTACGTGCGGTATTGGATTGTTCCAATAGCGCGTCTTATTCAAGTACTTTTCGAAATACTTTCTCAACCCGCCGTTTTTGAGGTTGAACGGTTGTGGGTTGAATACCTCACGTCGCAGTCTTTCTTGGACCCCAGCAGACCAATATTTCTCCAAGAAAGCCCGTTCAAATTGTTCGTAGGTGACGCACTGTTCAGCCATGTCTGTGGCCCACAAAAGTGCGTCGCCTTGTGTGAAGCCTACTACATATCTAATCTTCTGTGCCACAGTCCAGTTTCTTGGTAAGACATTTTTAAATGCTCTTACAAATACGACTGGATGAGTTTTTCTGGATTCTGTGGAGAAAACTGGAAACTGTCTATGTTTCAACAGGCTCTCATCGACTAGAATCGTCGAGATGCAAGGCGACACGCCTACTGCCTGTTGCAGCACCGCGTTTGGCGAATAGCCATTGTTTGCCTGTGCCGGTGCGTGCACATACGCCGGACTGGGCGCGTGATGTTTTGCGTTATTGACATCGTAATCTGGCACGGGCGAATAAGTGTCGCGCTGCCTATTGCTTGACGTAGGCAAGTCATTTGAAACATTCAGTCTACCCGCGATTTCCTTACGTATTCTGTCCTCGGCTACTATGATTTCATTACCTAATTTTTCAAAAAGTTTTGTTTCCCGGTCAGTTATTGATTCATTTACGTTACCGTTTTCTAAAGTTTCATTTATTTTTATAATGTCCGCATTGATACGTCGAGTCTCCTGTTTCAAAAAACCGACTTCTTCGTTAACTTTATTAACCTGGTCAGGTATTTCTTCACATGCGGACTGTACTCTTGTTAAATTTAATTGAATAGCCTGTACGTTGTCATGTATTTCTTTTTGTACGGTTTGTGTTTGATTGTGTGTTTCTACTATTTCTGACAGTTCCTGTTCCTGTTTGTTTGTAAGATCTGAGAATTTCTTTTCTAAATCATTTGCCAATACATTGTATACACTATTGACTGTTTTAATGACTTTGTCTTCGATCTTTTGATCGATTTCATTGGTGAGTTTATTTAAGCGTTGATCGAAATGTCTTTGCATGTTTTCAAATTGCGTGTTTACACTTGAAAACTGCTGTTGGAACCCAATTTCCATGTTTGACAATTTTGTGTTTGTCATGTTGTGGCTGATTTCTAGATTCGCCAGTTTTGTGTTCGTTGTGTTGTGACTGATCTCTAGAGTCGCCAGTTTTGTGTTCGTTGTGTTGTGACTGATCTTTAAATCAGATAATTGCTCGCTCACGTTTGACATCAGACTATATAGTGCCTCAAGCGTAACTGACGAAGCTTGTGTGTTTGTATTTATGCCATTATTTGTAGCCATTGTTTCTCTACCACGATCTGATTGAATCGAAACTGGGCTAGGTTCACTGATTTCACGCAAAATATTTTCATCTGATCTGGTAATCGATGCTTCATCGACTGTGTACAAGGTTTCATTTGCAAGTGGTTTGTTATTGTTAATCCCTGTGGAGTGCAATTGAATTGTATTTACTTCTACATTATGTTGTGCTGAAAAACTAATTGCGTCATCATTTACGTCACTATTGTCAGAATCGGTGACGTGTCCATGAACATTTTTGAAATTAAAATTCTCCGATTCCATTGTGAAGATATTGTTTTTATCTGTACTTTACTGAATCTAAATCTTTAAACTCTCTCGCAGTTGAATTAATAAAAATATCTCGCGATTGTTATTTGTAGCGCGTCGGAAATTTACTAGATGGCGCACTACGTCTTCTAATTCTGCGATTGTTGAACATAAAAAAGTAATTATCGAGAGTAATTGTGTGTTGCCACAAACACTACCAGGATTTTAATATGGAAAGGAAAAGGTTCTGCTTTAAGTGGAGCTAAGCCAAGGTGCAGCCGCTGCATGCGTTTGCGCTTTCCTACCTTAATTACGGCTGAGCTGCGTCACTCACGATTACGTTAGATTTGTAAATCCTTGTCCTTGTTCCTTCTGGTTATTGTGCCATCCGTTTATACAGTTAATATTGTTTCACCTTATTCGTCATTTTCCATGTGCGTCATGTAACAGAGAAACAGTAATTAGTACAAGTACATTTGTAGTACAACAATGAAGTACTTACTCTTTGTTCCACCAGCACTGTCCCTGTCAGCGGTCGCCAGTGTGGCGAAATAAATAAAAAAAACATTTTACATTTTAAATTCCACGTCATTGTTGATTTAATCAGAGTTCTCACCTTAGACGTAGAATTAGTCCTCTGCCACAATATCAATTCATCAGTCGCCATCGATGTTCTTCTCTTTGTTGACAGTGTGTACCATCATGAGTCGGCATCAGTTCACTTCACGAAGACGGTGGAAACTAAGGAATACAATGCTACGTCGCTATAAATAATTTTCGTAACACTTCGATACTTTTCACTATTTTTTATTCACAACACAATAAGACTTACTGTGCCCGTCACACAAACCATAATTACTAACAATATGGCTGCATTTCCGCAGACACCAAAAATTACGTCCATCATCCACGAGGCAACAATCGAAAGTGTCCCTTAGCTCCTTGGAGTATCAAACAAAAGAGAATCCAATGTGAACTTTACAAAGATTATAATATACATGCCTCTCAATTTATCTTTGGCGCAGCTTTTAAGATATTGTATGTCTCTGCATAGGAATGTGTCATTACACTAGGGAACATATTTAGACAAAAATTACGAATGCATTGTTATTGAGAACAGACGACACAGTGTTATGGTGTGTGTGCATTCTTGCTTGTTTGTTGCACGATTACGTAACGACTATAAGGCTCACATACTTAGAACATTTACCAGTACTGCTAACGAGATTTTAATGCAACATTTCGGTTTATTTGAAAATACATTCTGAATTTAAAGTGCTTTCTGAGAGATACCAGATGACACAGAGGTTAGTTTATGTGACAGCTACACGATATTATCACGACGCTACTAATGAGTGACAATTTACAATGTTGCTTTTGCAGTGTTTCTGTTTTATATCTGCACAGTTTTCTGTTTTATTCTGGAAAGTAAAACATGTTTTAGTAGTAGCTTCTGTGGTATAGCAGCAATGAGACAGCCTTTTTCGTGGCACAACAATACGTTACTGTACAGTACTTTCTTCATCACGCCAATAAGCATAATAACTACGATATCTATACGCAAAGCATTTCACTTTCGTTTATCATGAGGTAAGTACATTGACTTCTGCAGAACTTAGCTTTCGGAGGACGATAACTACGACACTTCCACAGAGATTATGTTGCGACAAGACGCACAGTTTAGCGCTACAGTACACGCATTTGAGTGATTAATCTTATACTTAAAACATTTATTTTTAAAGATTTTTGAATTACAAAGAAAGTTTTCCGTGATACATTTCATTCCATTGCTGTAATTTGTAACACCTGAGGGTATAATTACATTAATCCTCAGGGGGGTACACGCTTACTTTGTGTACCATGTGTTTGGCAAGCACAAGGAGCCCTAGCTAATATGGTATTTGCTTATACAACTTTACACATCGGTACCATATTTCTCTAACACATAAATTACACAGCTACCTGATCATTTAACAGAGAAAGAAACATTTATTTTACTACGTCAGTGACAGATGTTTACATAATTACACAGTTGGATAACTTCACACTTACGAAATTGTATGTTGTTTGTACTTTGTGAACTGTTCATATTTTTTGGGAACCATTGTGATACTATGAGAGCTTTGAATGATATATTTGGTATGGGATCACGATTTTTAAAGTATGTTTGAGACAGATGACACTTTTGACATGAGCAGAGAATTTTTTTAGGTTTTGAAATTATTGGAGGAAGCTACGACAAGTTTGAGAGTTGACTGAGGTGTTATGATATTATTACAATGACTATGTGTATTATGCTGTTGCGGTATGTTTATGATCAATAAGCTGATGCTATATGAGTTATTTGAGTATGTTACGTATCTGTTATCATACAATATTTAAGAAGTGTCGACGAATAAGGTAAGGAATAATGAGTAGTGGTTAGGGACTCACTCTGGTTTGTGAAACAGGTTGTTGGAAACCAAGAATCGTACTTTAAGAGTTATGAAATGTATGTAAATGCGTGAATGTATTACAATGCCGACGAAAACTTTTTGGACACTGTTATATCAATAGGATTTTGTTTCTACAGATTTGTAACGCAAATTCTTGACCTGTGAAATATTTTTATACGAGACTGCCACTGTAGCGGAAACTGTTGTCGTAAATATTTCGGTAAGAAAGGTAAGTGACCTTGACGTAATGCGTCTTGAGCGGCCACCTGTGCCAGCCACCTGGAGAAACAGCCATTAGGTGAAAAAAAAGAGGCCATTAACCTCGCTATTGACATTCCTTTGTAGAAAGCATCGCAAATACGACACGCTCATTACTTGGAAACATATGATTACTCGTATTTTGTGCTACTTACTCAAATGCTTATGAATTGATGGGAAATATTCGTACAACTGCACACCTGATTTGGACAAGTGTCTTTCCACGAGAATTGAGAGAATTTCTACTGACTTACGAAATGCCACGTAGTTATTGAATGATGTTTTTATGCTTTGGTTTGTGTAGTTGCTTATTTCATTTGATATCTAGTTTCCAGCTGTGTTGCAGCATTGCTTTTATAAAATAATATGCATTTGCTAATGTGAACACTTTCTGTCAACAGATCTATTAAATAATAATTTTGTAATCCACATTCTTAAAAAAAGGAGCTCTTGGAATGGAAAGAACAATAAGAAGGGACTAATAACAGTAACTGCATATATAATTTTCTTTTCGAGTACTTGGTAATTTTTGTAGTATTAGTTTTTGTGGTGCACCACTTTAATGACATAGATATTAAGATATGAATAGACATTTCCCTTTTTCTGCATTGTTATCTTTAGTGTACTATTTTTTCTGCTTGAGCTATGTCATGTTTAGGTATTTCATTTTCTGCTGCTGTTTGCCAGGCATAATGTTACTGAATTTGAATTTGTATTACGCTGTTAAGCCAGTTTTACTACTGATTTATTTTTCTTGTTTGCTGCTCATTGCCTTATATTAGTTGTAATTTATGCTGCTTGCTTTGCCTTTTGTATTTTTTTTGTCATTGCTGTTTGTGTTAATTGTTTTGTGCTGCTGCATTGCCTCGAGATTTAAGTTAGCTTAAGAGGGGGTAGACTATATAAGAAACTATGATGAATTGGAAGAAATGCATTGAGAAGATATAAGAAAATTGTTTGGCCAAAAAAAAAAGGTAGTGTACAGTGGAGAAAAACTATTATGAAAGAGGATGTGAACAGAACACAGAAAGCCGGCCTAGATAGTACTTCTCGGAATAATGATGAACAAAGGAGATCTCCATGCAAAATACTGCAGTAAAACAAACCCTGTCCTTTCCTTTTGTGTCATCCCTCTATATGTTTGTGTACCCTTGTGTATTTGTGTTTTTCCTGTCTTTATGTATTTAGCTGATGAGAGCTATGTTGTAGAATTTTCCTAATACTATGTTATTTACTTTGTAAAGATGTTGAGACATTATTTATTCTGTTTTGTTGCTCATATGTGAAGGTGATGTTTCAAAAGTTATTCTGATCTCTTATGTATTTACTTATGTCATAATTCCTGTAACACTGATGTATATGTTTATTTCTATTCTTTTGTAAAGCCCCTATTACTACAAATATTATCTGTATTATTATGTTTTTAATGATGTGTTTTGTACCTTTGTTATTGTATTCCTATGTTATAAAATCGTAATTGACACCAGGTCATCAAATTAAGTAACTTGTAAGTTCCATTTCACTGCACACGTTTCTGTTGGTCATGGTATATGGACAATATGTGAGAAGTAGGGACTGTTAGTGCTTGCACATGTGTTAATAATTCAGCACATTGCTGGTTCTAAGGACAATTCCAAAAACTTTGTGAGTGCACAAGTGGTGGTTATGGACTTGCTATATTATCCGCAAGACTCTTCAATGGTGATTGTGCACCTGCACAGTCACAACAGATGGCTGCTGGCCATCTCTACAAGGACTACAGTGGGTCTGCATCTTTGATGATCCACCAATACCGTAATCTCTACCAGGACTACAGTGGGTCTACTCTGTGATGACCTACCTAACAATATTCTTCAAAACGTCGAATGACTCTGCTGTGGGTTTGCTCTGTTGTGGACCATTACCTGTCTGCATGTCAAGAGTCAGCACTGTCTTTCCGTTGGAAGGACAACACTACTTCTTCAAGACTGCATGGAAATCCACTACTTCTGTGTGCAATTTCTTTTACTAATGAGACTTTGTGAAAAAAAACTGTAATTACTATTATGATGAATGATCAGAACCATCTTTATGGACTGTGAGAAAATTTTAGCTTTTGACCAACATTGTATCAATAAGTGTGTGCATTTGATTTCTTTGTTATTGTAATTACGATTATGAAAAATTTTAACAAATATGTATTGCCCAGTGCCCAAAACAATTTGTAAAATTTTTTGTGGGGAGCATGGGGGCTATGTAAGTAGGCTGTTTAGGTTTTTTTATTGGTAACGCCACCTCTGTATGAAAATCACTGGCTGTGCTGTGTGCAGTCTGTGGCTGCTTTGCATTGTTGTAATACTCGCCATTGTAGTGTTAGGCAGCTGGCTGTGAACAGCGCATAGCGTTGCGCAGTTGGAGGTGAGCCGCCAGCAGTGGTGGATGTGGGGAGAGAGATGGCGGAGTTTTGAAATTTGTCATGAACTGCTATATATATTATGACTATTGAGGTACATACATTGGTTGTTCTCTATCAAAATCTATCATTTGCTAACTATGCCTATCAGTAGTTAGTGCCTTCAGTACTTTGAATCTTTTATTTAGCTGGCAGTAGTGGCGCTCGCTGTATTGCAGTAGCTTGAGTAGCGAAGATTTTTGTGAGGTAAGTGATTTGTGAAAGGTATAGGTTAATGTTAATCAGGGCCATTCTTTTGTAGGGATTTTTGAAAGTCAGATTGCGTTGCGCTAAAAATATTGTGTTTCAGCTTAAGCACAGTCTTGTACAATTGTTCAAAGGGGACGTTTCAATATATATGTTCTCTAGCTGTCCTTTCCAAAACCTTCAGTCATCATACCATGCGATATAAGACATACTGTCAAAACGAACTGCAACAAATACTTAAATAACTACATAGCATCTCTTAACTAACAGCAAATATATAAATTTCATCATTATTATCATCTGAAAAGAAAAACTTCATTATCCATACCACCATAACTCCATTATTATCATCACCTGTAAAGAAAAACTTCATTATCCATAGTAGCACATTCTTCATCATTATTCATCACCATTCATTATCATCTGCAATAAAGTCACTTCATTATTCATTATACAACTATTCCTTATTTCTAGCATATTTCATCACCAAAACTAAGATGTGTAGTTCTGTCTGACAGCCTGCATCAATCGCCTCGTATTCTGAAAGAAAAAATTAGTTAAGACTGCTATCATACGATGTTTATAGTATATTCTTGTTAATGCTTGTTAATTCTGGTCCATTTACTCTTCATCACGAGGTATTGCATCCTCTTTCGTTCATTCCGAAGGTGAAATTCCCATTTCTGTTTAATTTATTTCGTTTACACGTTATTTCTTTCTGAAAATGATGAACAAAGATTAATGTTTTGCATTTAATTCATATACCCATTAGATAAAAACTGGTTTATAGTAAAATAATTGAGCATACAGCATAGCATGACAGAAAACGTAATATGTCAAAAACATCGACAGTGTTCAGAAGCAAAAAATGTACACAGTGTATCACAATGTAGCAGCAAAAAAAAAAGTAAAGTAGTCACGATGTTGAGATATCATAAGCCAAAAATCTTAAAGTCAACTGGTGTTTGTTATATCTTAAATATTTCATAGTGCATACAAACAAAACAGGAAAACAATCATATATACATGAAAAATGGAAAATATCACGGTCTGATGTGTAACGACAAGAAAAGCGACCTGCTAACCTTACCTTGCCGGGCACTTGCTAAGAAAAAATACGATAATCATCAGTAAGTAGTCACATAAATATAATTGCATAAGTGGTCAAAAAAAATTAGGAAATGGCATTACAGTGTGATAAATCATAAAGTATGTTCACTCAATAAAACGTTTGATGTTCGATATGTGGTGGTTCCCTTTGGTTTTTCTGGTTCTCAAAGTTTCGACGTGTACTACATTGGGGTGAGGAATGCTGCGAATCCGATATGGACCTGCGTATAGAAGTTCAAATTTTACTGCACCTACCTTTTCCTCTATTGGATAAATAGTGTGTACGTACTAATATCTTCTGTCCAATGTGAAAGTCACGGCGTATTCAAACCTGTTTTTGCTGTCTTCTCCGGCACTCTGCGGCACGTTTGATGTTGTTCAGCGCAATGTCAAATATTTCATGGTGTCGTAGTCGACGAGATGTAGGAAAGGTTACTAATTTTTTAATTTTGTTAGGTGGTTCAACATTTTTCAGTATAATAGACGGAGATAGCATAGTAGATTCATTCGGTATGGAATTAATTACATCTTGGAATGAGAGTATGTATGTGTCCCAATCAGTATGTCTTTTATGGCAGTATATTCTACACAGTTTACCAATTTCTTTCATTAATCGTTCACAAGGGTTCGAAGAAGCATGGTACCTGGATATATATATCGGAGAAATGTTTCTAGCTCGTAACATACGTGTCCATATAGCAGATCGAAACTGTGATCCATTGTCTTAAATTACTTTCAACACATGCCCTATATGAAATAGAAAATGTTTTACAAATGCTTTCGAAACAGTTTTAGCAGTAGCTTTGCGTAACGGAGTGAAGGTAACAAATTTTGAAGTGAGTTCAACAGCGACAAAGATGTAGCAAAAAACCTCTATTAGTTCTGGGAATCGGACCAAAAATTTCTACAGCGGCCATGTGTCTCAATATAACAGGTACAATGGGATGTAATGGAGGAATATGTAAAGTCGTGTCTGATTTAGTTTTCTGGCAGATTTTACATGACGCTAATACTCGTCGAATACGTTTCTCCATGTTGGTAAAATAACAGTTCTGTCTCAGTATAAGAAAACATTTTCTAGCTCCGTAATGTGCATAACTTAAATGAGTGTACCAGATTAATTTGTTAACAAGTTCGTCAGGAATGCATAATAACCAATTGTTGCTGTCAGGATGAGAGCGGCGAAACAGAATGTCATTGCGTACAGTGTAATGGTTTCTAATGGTAACATTATTCCTATCTTGCCAAAGGTGTTTAATTTCTTTCCATACGTTGTGTTTACTTTACTCTTGTGCTATGTCTTGTAATGACGACGAAATGAAATTTTCAAATGCAACTTGTTGAATGTACATGACGCTGAAATTTGCTTTGCAGAAGTTGGTTGCGATGTCTTGCTGATTGTTGCTGCGAGAACGGGATAGTGCATCTGCTACAATATTTTGTGTACCAGGAATGTGAACAACTGTAAAATTAAATTCCTCCAAATAAAGTTACCATCTACTTAATCTGTCGTGTGTAAATTTAGCCGAAAGTAAAAATTGTATCGCTCTGTGGTCTGTGTAAACGGTCGTATGTCTTCCATAAAGAAAATGCCTAAATCTGGTAAAAGCCCATACAACACATAATGGTTCAAATGGCTCTGAGCACTATGGGACTCAACTGCTGTGGTCATTAGTCCCCTAGAACTTAGAACTACTTAAACCTAACTAACCTAAGGACATCACACACATCCATGCCCGAGGCAGGATTCGAACCTGCGACCGTAGCAGTCGCACGGTTCCGGACTGCGCGCCTAGAACCGCAACACATAATGTTTCAAGTTCTGTAACAGAATAATTTCGTTCAGCAGGTGACAGAATGCGACTCGCAAAGGCGATGTTTTTAATTACTGTAGAACCATCTTCTTCAATTTCCTGAAAAATGTGTACGCCTAAAGCGGTGTTAGAACTGTCGGTGGCAATGGAAAAATTTCTAGTAAGATCTGGGTGCGATAGAAGTGGTGCATTCAACAAGGCTTCTTTCAGGTTCACAAATTCAGAATTTGCTTGCCTATCCCAAGACCAAATAGTGTTTTTACTTGTCAATTGACATAATCTAGGGGTGTCTAAAGCAGAGTAATGAATAAATTTACGAAAAAAGTCAATTAAGCCCAAAAAACTGCGTAGTTGTTTCTTCGTCGTAGGAACAGTAATGTCACGTAAAGCTTCACGTTATTCCGGGTCAGGCGTAATGCCTTCTGCTGAAATTACATGTCCAAGAAATTTTATAGTTGTTTTACCAAAGTGCGATTTACTGAGATTAACTGTGAGTCCTTGTGCACGAAAAGTTTGCAACAGTTGTTCAAGAATCAGATTGTGTTCAGACCAGTTAGATTCTGCAATAAGAATGTCGTCTACGTACGTTGTGATTCTGTCTTTAAGTTCTGTCGGAAGTATTGTATTCAAACCGCGAATAAAAGCTGCTGAAGAAATAGTTAAACCGAATGGTAATTTACAAAATTGATAACAGTCACCAAAACAGAGAAAAGCCGTGTACTTTCTGCAGTTCGGATGGAGTTGAATTTACCAAAATCCCGATTTCAAATCTAATGTGGAATAAATAGCAGTACCATGAAATTTCTGTAGAAGTTCTTCTAGTGTCGGTGGGCGATCTGTTTCATTAATAATAATGTCATTGATGTGACGCGAATCAAGTACGAGGCGAAGTGAACCATCCTTTTTCTTAACAATATGGAGCGGGTTTATGTACGGACTAACTGCCGGTTCAATAATTCCTTGGTCAAGCATAGCTTGCAATTCTTTCTTAACTTGTTCTCTGTGAATTTACGGAATGGGATAATGTTTCGCTTTAAATGTGTCGTGCTGTTTAACTTGAAATTCATACATAAAACCGGACATAGTACCAGGAACGTTGTGAAAAACTGGAGCTTGCTGTAAAAGAATTTTGCGTAGTTGCGTGCGTTCGTCGTCTGTATTTGCACTGCTCTGTTTAACTTTATCAGAACTCATCTGTATAACGTCATAGTCGGCTTCGTCTGGAGTATTATGGTTGTGTACGTACGTGTCTGTGAACAATGTGGAATGACAGTCTATGTTACGTGATGCGGAAATGACCTCTGTACAATTAATTGTTTGTTCTTCTGCAGATAAAGAGTGCTGAAATTCTAAAGCCAGTTGTACATTTTCATCCTTTAACATTAAATAGGAGTTTTGAAAGTCAATAACTGCATCGTGTTGTACCAGAAAATTCGTACCTAAAATAACGTCTGTTGTCAATAAGGGAACAATCCAAAAATTTGAGTGAAATGTATGACCTGCAATACAAAATGATAAATGTGTCTGTAATTTTACATCTACTCCTTTACTAGATACTGCTCCTTTTACTTTCGTTTTGCCTAATGGTAAAGTAGGATAGATATTCTCTTTGTTACACTCGTTGAAAGTTTCTTCATTTATAACTGACATAGGTGATCCAGAATCGATTACTGCTGAAAATTTGGATGATCCAATTTTTACTTCGATGACAGGGTGTGAAATGGTTTTTTGAATAACTGGTCTTTCCTGCAAAAGAGTGTCTCGGATGTCGTCAAAAGTAATAACATTCTCGTAAACAATACTCTGCGTGTCAAAAGTATTGCTTGCGTTACTGGGAGATGCAACCTGTACTGTATCTAGTCAAATTCTTTCTGATGTGCTATTATTTTCGGGAGGATGCTGCGGCATTTCCACTATTTGAACTGTTCTGTTATTTCTACCTGACGCATTAGGTTCGGGATGATACCTACTGTCTGGTTCATTCATGATAATATGTTGTTGCGGATGTTCTTGCTGCTGATAAGACCGACTGTTATTAAACGTACGCTGAAAATTGTGCTCATTATTTTTACGTCTGTCATGATAGTCATTTCTATACGGTGCATTGCGATAAGAATTGAAATAGTGTGTTTTCTGTACGTACTGATTTCCTTGTTGCTGTGCGTTACTATTTGTTGGAGCTAATGCTATACGTGTACGCGGCAAAACATTAAAGCTTGGTTGACCTTGTGCATTACATTGTTGGTTAGGTATGCTAACCGGCTGGCTTTCATGCTGTTGCGGTGAAAAACGTCTATTGTAACCAAAATGCGTTCGATGTTGCTGATAATTTTGACGATTGCTGAAAATGCTATACATACTGATGATTACAGTTTTATCTGTTATTAAAATTACGGCGGCAGTTGTCATTTCCGGAGTGTCTAAAGAGAACTGTCACTTTCGGTAACTCTTGTCTTATCGGGTTTTCTTTACACTTCCTTAATCCTAGATAGAGCGATAGTTGAAGAGCCGTTTTGATAGATATAAAGGATAGTAGAAGAGAAGGCAGCAGTGCAGAAAACAAAAGATGAAACAGCACTACTACGGATCGGGGCCCTGTGCACGCTACGGCACATACTCATTAAAGTGTAATGAATCCCCTGAGGTCAATTATGGGCTGCAAATAAATTTTAGCTTTTGCGTTACAGGCAATGCCGGTGAAAATTCAAAAGTAAATTGTAGTATCCAGTCCAAAGCTAGTTTCTGCATTACAGGTAATGGCGGTGAAAGTACAAAAATAAATCGAGGTATCCAGTTCAAAGCGTGTACTTGTGCTCTGTCATTTTCAAATACCTTAGATTTTTTTACACATACAAATTGCTTATAATCAACGTTCTCGTCACTCAATGTGTGAACAGATTCACGATTGCATAAGAATCTGTTTGTCTGTGTCACTTCGGATTTTAAGTCGCGTACTCTCTGTAAATTACCCAAATTATACTGGCTGTGTGATTGTGAGAAATGTTCGGAATGTGCCGTATGCTGTGACGTGTTATTAACTGGAATATTTTTTATCTCTGTCACTTCTTGCTGTAAAGTAGACAATTTTCTACGTAATGTATTATTAGACGAATCTATCTCACTGATTGTCTGTTGTAGATTTTGGAATTCAGGTGTTTGATTAAACGAAATCGGTGAAGTATCGTCTGTTTTTCTGTCATTATTACTTTCAGTAACGTCAATACGACTGGCCAGTTCATCATATTTTTCAGTCAGTATTTTTACCTGATCATCGTTTTTAGTGTCAGAAGCATTAATTTGTTTTTGTATTTTACGTGTGGTTTCATTCAATTTTTTAACGTCAGCTTTGATGACATCGGAATCCTGTGTTAGTTCTAATTGTTCGAGTCTGTCGGTCACTGTTTGAAAGTCTACTGTGTGTGTATCTGTTTTTGTTTTAAGATCGGAAATTTCATCACGCAATTCGGTGTTCAACTGTTTGATGGTATTAATTTCGTCTGATACAGTAGCAATATTGTTGTCTACATAAACAATTTGCGTTTATCTTCCTGTCTCTGTGCGGTAATTGTTTCCATAACTTGTCGCTTTACTTTATTCTGTTCCTGTATAAATTTACGGAAACGCGTTTCACTGTTTTGTAGGTGGTGATTAAAGCGTTCGTCAATTTGGCTGTTCTGTTGGTCGAATTTCGCGTCTATTTTTGCATCCAGTGTGCGCGAAAGTTCTACTGTCATTAATTTAAACTCGTCGCGTAACTGTGTTGCCTTTTCAGAGCATTGATTACCGACTGCACTAATTTCGTCCCTAAGTGATTCTGTTGTAGCTGTTTGCATATCCCTTAATTCTTGAGCAGCAGATCTAATTTCTTCACTACTTTTCCTAGCACAAGCCTCAATTTCCTCACGCAATTGTTCTTTAGTATCATGACATTGCGCGGCAACGGCTGTATTCTGTTCACTAAGCTGTCTGGAATTGTTGTCTAATTTTTCATTCAACTGTTTGGAATTGTTGTCTAATTTTTCATTAAGTTGTTTGTGATTGTTCTCTTGTCTTTCATTCTGTTGTTTGGAATTTTCATTAAGTAGTTGTTTAACATTTTCATTAAGTTGTTGTTTGAGATTTTCGTTAAGTTGTACCATTAATGCTATGACTCGATCCATGCCAAAATTTGCTATTGTATTCTCTGTACTGTGTGATGGTGTATCTGGTTTTGTCGCGTTTTCTGTAACCATTTGGTCATTCTGTAATTCTTGAAAAGGTTTGCCAATCGGATGTACACTGTTGGTCACTAAATTGGAGTTAAATAAATCTGTCGTATTTTGAGTATACTGTTCATTTTCGTTAGAAAAATTTGTCTGTTCATTACGTAAATTTTGTAAACCGGGTGTGTCAAGCTGGGCAGCGTTCATTGTAACAGAATGTCCCACGTCATCATTTGTCGTCAAATTAACAGAGGACACAATTGAATTTGTTTGCTCATCACTAAGATCAAAATCAATATTAGTGGTCGGTACGCACTGATTGTCTGTAAATGGAGTATTGTCATCATTACACTGAGTATCGCAAATATTATCAGCCAAATTATTAGAGTCGGTTATTTCGCTCATTACACATCGCGATGTACTGTTAACAGTTTTTCGCGGCATTTTTACAAATCACAATTAAGCACAAATAAAACAAGGACAATGCAAAATGCAACAAACACAAATACAACAAAGAGCAACAATTTTCCGATGATCTGTGGAAGAAAGAGTGACAAATTATTAAATGCATTGCGCCAGATGCAAACTACGTTTAAGTAAATAAGAGCAGATATATGACTACTTATCAGAAGATTCACAAAGAAATACGACCCTGACAGGGTCGCCAAGTGTAACCTCCCCGCAAAATATGTTAGATATAAATGGAAGTGGAGCCAAGCGTAAACTCCCCACACAAAAATTAAGGGATGAAAATTGACCATAAACCCACAATAACATTAATTAAATAATGAACCATGAACGAAATGTAACCTCCCAACAGAAATAATAATATCTGGTAAATTTTATAAGGACAGCAGTGCTGACCTTCGGCCCTGTATTCTGAATAAAACAAGCAAAAATTCTTACCTCAATAAAAACTGCAATTACATCTGCTCCTAATTATACATTCTTCGACACAACTTCGTGCAATGCTGGCGTATATATATTTTTGATTCTTGGAAGCAGTGATAATGCATTGGAAAAATTCTTTAAATTGAAATGAATGCTTTTTTTAAAAAAAGTATTACCATATATTATAAAAATTATTATTGAGGCATTTTTTTGAACAAATTAAATTACAATTAACATACATTATTAATTATGCGCAAGGCTGCTTCTTTACCTTCTACAACAATACTCATCCTCCAGAGTCCTGACCAGAGTCGCGAGCACAGCACACAGCCGACGCATGCCGACTCCCGCTGACTACTACTGTCCACTCGCTACTAAAGCCGACCGACTACTACTGTAGCCGACTGACCACTACTGCAGACTCGCGCAGACTAGCGCAGACTCGCGACAAGCAACAACTAACAACAAACTACTCTCTGGTCAGAGATTCTGTCATGCCTCGCCCATCGCCGGCGAAGCATACGCCTTACATATTGGCCACAACGGCCGACTCCTGAAAAGTGCTGTCCCGAAATTTCAGTAGTAAATCTCTCCGTTATGCACAACGTCTCTCTTGTAACGTCTACCAGTGGAGTTCGTTTAGCATCTCCGTTACGCTCTTGCGCCAGCTAAACGATCCCGTGACGAAACGCACCGCTCTTCGTTAGCTCTTCTCTATCTCCTCTATCAGTCCTACCTGATAGGGATCCCAGATAGATGAACAATACTCAAGAATCGGGCGAACAAGCGCCTTATAAGCCACTTCTTTCGTGGATGAGTTACATTTCCTTAATATTCTTCCGATGAATTTGAGTCTTGTGTCTGCTTTTCCCACTATCTGTTTTATATGGTCATTCCACTTAAGGTCGCTCTGGATAGTTACGCTTAGATATTTTACGGCAGACGCTGTCTCCAGCTGTTTGTGATCAATAGTGTAGCTGTATAGTAATGGATTTCTTTTCCTTTGTACGCGCAATGTGTTACATTTATTTACGTTCAGGGCCAACTGCCCGAGTCTTCACCATTCATCAATTCTCTGCAGGTCGTTCTGCAAATTCTTACTATCTTCTGGTGTTGCTACTTTGGTAGCATTAGATTAGAACAGTATGTGAAATAAGTGATGGTTCAACAGGAAAAGTTGTCTACTTTGCTTGTTTTCATTCGCTTATGACGCTTGGTTTTATTTTATTTTATTATTATTATTATTATTATTATTATTATTATTATTCGTAATTCACCTGATTCAAAAAGGGTATTTTTGCCTCGGAAATGGACGGTTCGAGCAATGTATTGTGTAAGTTTGCGAACATGTTTTCGACTGCTGTTCAGTAGTATGGGATTTCGTCATTTGTCTCTCAACATATACACTCCTGGAAATGGAAAAAAGAACACATTGACACCGGTGTGTCAGACCCACCATACTTGCTCCGGACACTGCGAGAGGACTGTACAAGCAATGATCACACGCACGGCACAGCGGACACACTAGGAACCGCGGTGTTGGCCGTCGAATGGCGCTAGCTGCGCAGCATTTGTGCACCGCCGCCGTCAGTGTCAGCCAGTTTGCCGTGGCATACGGAGCTCCATCGCAGTCTTTAACACTGGTAGCATGCCGCGACAGCGTGGACGTGAACCGTACGTGCAGTTGACGGACTTTGAGCGAGGGCGTATAGTGGGCATGCGGGAGGCCGGGTGGACGTACCGCCGAATTGCTCAACACGTGGGGCGTGAGGTCTCCACAGTACATCGATGTTGTCGCCAGTGGTCGGCGGAAGGTGCACGTGCCCGTCGACCTGGGACCGGACCGCAGCGACGCACGGATGCACGCCAAGACCGTAGGATCCTACGCAGTGCCGTAGGGGACCGCACCGCCACTTCCCAGTAAATTAGGGACACTGTTGCTCCTGGGGTATCGGCGAGGACCATTCGCAACCGTCTGCATGAAGCTGGGCTACGGTCCCGCACACCGTTAGGCCGTCTTCCGCTCACGCCCCAACATCGTGCAGCCCGCCTCCAGTGGTGTCGCGACAGGCGTGAATGGAGGGACGAATGGAGACGTGTCGTCTTCAGCGATGAGAGTCGCTTCTGCCTTGGTGCCAATGATGGTCGTATGCGTGTTTGGCGCCGTGCAGGTGAGCGCCACAATCAGGACTGCATACGACCGAGGCACACAGGGCCAACACCCGGCATCATGGTGTGGGGAGCGATCTCCTACACTGGCCGTACACCACTGGTGATCGTCGAGGGGACACTGAATAGTGCACGGTACATCCAAACCGTCATCGAACCCATCGTTCTACCATTCCTAGACCGGCAAGGGAACTTGCTGTTCCAACAGGACAATGCACGTCCGCATGTATCCCGTGCCACCCAACGTGCTCTAGAAGGTGTAAGTCAACTACCCTGGCCAGCAAGATCTCCGGATCTGTCCCCCATTGAGCATGTTTGGGACTGGACGAAGAGTCGTCTCACGCGGTCTGCACGTCCAGCACGAACGCTGGTCCAACTGAGGCGCCAGGTGGAAATGGCATGGCAAGCCGTTCCACAGGACTACATCCAGCATCTCTACGATCGTCTCCATGGGAGAATAGCAGCCTGCATTGCTGCGAAAGGTGGATATACACTGTACTAGTGCCGACATTGTGCATGCTCTGTTGCCTGTGTCTATGTGCCTGTGGTTCTGTCAGTGTGATCATGTGATGTATCTGACCCCAGGAATGTGTCAATAAAGTTTCCCCTTCCTGGGACAATGAATTCACGGTGTTCTTATTTCAATTACCAGGAGTGTATTTTCTTTAATGTCGTTTGTTGTTAACAGTATCAGTTTATTCCCAAGAGTTGGCACATTCACTCAGTTAATACTAGACAGAAATACAGCCTGCATTTGGCAAGCACCTCCTTCATTCTTGTGCAGAAAGACGTGCAGTATTCTGCTACATCCATCGTCAATAAGCTGCCATAAGAACTCAGAAATCTGAGAAGTAATCAGCGCACTTTCAAGTCTAAACTGAAGAGTTTCCTCATGGCTCACCCCTTCTATTCTGTCTAGGATCTTCTGGAAAAATTTAAAAAGATCAGCTAATTCCTGTGTTACGTTGTTGAATATGTTTCTTTAAACGTATTACTTGTCGTCTGCATAGGATTCATATACATTTCGTTTTATCTATTATTAGTCGTCTGCTATAATTTCATCTACTGGCTCGCTCGTTGAGCATGGAGTCTATGCTCCTCACTTTGGTCCTACGGAACATGACAGATAAAATAAAATAATAAGAAAATGGACAGAGGAAGAGATGAGGATTAGATGGGCAGACACAGGACGTAGAAGGACATGGACAGAGAGAAGGGAAGGAGGAAATTGACTAAGAGGATGGGGGAGGGAATGCACGAAAGGGGAAGGACGAAATGGACAGAGGGGGAAGAGCAGATAGCCATGGGAGGGCAAAGAGGAGATAGGCAGAGAAAGGGGCAGGAGCAGATGTACAGGGAGTGGGGGATCAAGGTGGTGAACAGAGAAGAGGGGTGGAAGAGATGGACAGACAGGGAGGATAGAGGAGACGGACAGAGAGAAGGGGAAGCAGATAAACTAATAGAAGATTAGAATAAATATATTCCCAGATAGCGCCGAGTACTCGGGTGGTTTTGCATAAATTAGTTACTACTTGCAGGAGTTCGCTTTTAAGGCTAAAATCTGGGCTCCTCTTATCTGGTCACTGATTAGACGTCACACTGTCACCTTCACTTACGCTACATAGGCAGATTTTGTTTCATAGTTTCCATATTTTGTAAGTTCTTTGCCGTGGAACACTACTACTATGCGTTCACTAGCTGGAGATTTTCTGACGAGAACTGTGATTTTTATTCGTGAGTGTATGCTCACTTTATGTCACTCTCTTTATTTGATTTATTTACGTAAGTGTTGTCAGCCCAACGAGGTATATAGCGAAATCTAGCGAATGTTCATTTCTGTTCTCTTTCTGTCTGTGTGCATCTCTCTCTCTCTCTCTCTCTCTCTCTGTGTGTGTGTGTGTGTGTGTGTGTGTGTGTATTGGATATTTGGTTTTTCCAAAAACTTTGAACCACTCTCTGACAGCTGTTACATCCACGTTCAACTATCTAAAACCACCTTCTTTACTAACTACATCCCAACCTAGATGTAAATATAATATAATGAGTTTGAAAGCAGAAATTATTATTATTCTCGTTTCACATAAAGACATCTGTTATCACAGAATGAATGTTCTTCTTACAGTAATCGCAGAAAACATAACATAATTATTTTGCTTAATATAAAGTAAGTGTGATAGTTTTATATTTTACATTTCCGTTATATAATTTAAGTAACGAAGTTCAGTTTCCGTTTTAAAATTTCTCATGACAATCTTGACGATACAGTTTGTATATTAGTTTTATTTTCTGCTCTATTTAAGATGACCAGTGTCCGAAACGCTTCAGGAAATTAATAAAACATTTGTGATCCAGGGAAACACGTAACTAAATCATATGTGCTACTACGAGCGCTGCAAATAATTTTGAGTTCATACAATGCATTCCCATTTTTTACGGGCTATTTTCATTCGTCCATTTGCTTCTACTGCTATCTAGTCAGCTGTTGATTCAACTGCCGTAAATACAAAAAACCACTCTTCGGTTTATGATTTCATTGTTAATTTACACTTTTTTCGAAATGTTAGTCACACATTATTTTAGTGTTACTGTAACTGGTTTTCAGGCCTTCTTTCAAGCTTACACTGTTCAGTTCTTCCATTCGTTATCGTAGCTTATTTGCACCATAGGAAAACAGTACACTGTCATAAGCAAAGTCATTGCAATTTCCTCTAAGGCTATTATTAGCTTTGCTGATACATACTCTCCATTCCTGGCAGCTCTGTCAATGCTAAATTCCTCGCTGTGTAGATTATGTTTAACGATAGCTGATCACTTACGTGTACAGGGTGTTTCAGAGTGTACAAACGTCATGGAAAACAACTTCTGCTTGAGACAATGTGTTTTCTGACGCTTCCCGGAGCCGCTAGAAATCGTTCTAGATTGGGTATGCTCCTCAGAGGCGGCTAGGCGTAGGAACTGTGCGGTGTCTGTATGCAGGATGTACTGCCTTATCATCCAGTTACCTGCTCCACGTGAAAGGTGGAAGGCCACACAAAAATAAAGTTGTTGATTCGCTTTGAAAATATCTTTCTTCACTTAGAGGTATTACTTTCCTATGGTTTTCTTGTTGAAAATCAATTTATCAATTTACTGAGGTAGCAATTACGCTGCGCACTTGGTTAGTAGACCCTGCTGGTTCGATGAAATTTCGTCATCCGAGGGACCGAGAATACAAAAGGGCGCCTTGCGTCGCTATGAAGCGTCAGCGAACATTTTGTCTTTAACCAAAGTTCTTCCCCGTTACATCATCTCTCATCCCCTTGACGTTTGTCACAAAGGTTTCGAAACACCCGTGTGTTTATCAGTATACAGAGGTAAAATTTTTGAATTTTTTCCCTCTTTCCTAAAGACTGATGGTGCAGACTTTGTACAGAAAGAGTCAAAACTTTCTCAAAGTCAGGGCAGGTCACGCAAAATCGTCATTGATACTCATTGCTCGGGTTTATACTTCGTACATGCTTTCCAATGTTCCATTGAGCCATATCCTCTTCTAAAGCCAGCGTGTTCTGTTCCCTAATTAAACTGTAATGATTTTTTTTTAGGAAGTAGGTGATAATTTTAATTGGTATCTTCTTCATTACGAATAGAAAGTTGGCTGGCCTGAAGTTTTTTCTTGTGTCTCACCAGAGGATATATACTGCAGATCACATCTTCTTAAATAGTACTTTGTAATATCTTAGTGCCATATAACGTCAGTAGAACCACCTCCTGAGAGACTACCTTCTTTTTTTTCTTTTTTTGTTAAAATTAACTCCGGAGATAAAATGGCGAATAGTTTCCTAAAACCCTTTGCACTTAAGAAACAAATTTTATTTGTCAGAGGATTTCTACAGTTGATTTACTATGTCAACTAAGGGAAATGTAATTCGGGAAGTAAAATTTTAGATCTAGTTCGCAACCTGCAAGATATACGTAATTCCATTTCCGTGAAAGGCTTGTAGCAACTTGTTCACCACTGGCCGAAGCACTTGCGTTTATAGCCAATTCCCCTCTTTGATGGAGTCTCGAAGAAGTGGATCTAGGTAATTGCCTTTCCCGGACTCGGTAAAAAGAATTCCTGAAACTGTTCTCTCCAATTCGAGTAGCTGGCGACCGTGAAATACCGTCAGCACCGCGTGCTGCGGTGTGTGGCCACTGCGCGCTCTTCCTAAATCAAGGCTCAAAGGACTCCACCACCTGGAGTTCCAGTCGAATTTTCTCGAAACGAAGTGCAATGTTGACCAAGTGCAAGCATCATCTGTTTAAAATAGTGAAAGCTAGGAGAAGGTACATCTACATGTACATCCACACTTTGCAAACGACTGTGAAGTGCATGGAAGAGGGTATTTCTCATTGTATCAATTATTGGGGCTCCTTCCCCCTCCATATCATTCCTCAATCCCAAAGAAAGCAGGTGTTGACAGATGCGAAAATTACCGAACTATCAGTTTAATAAGTCACAACTGCAAAATAATAACGCAAATTCTTTACAGACGATTGAAAAAACTTGTAGAAGCCGACCTCGGGGAAGATCAGTTTGGATTCCGTAGAAATATGGGAACACGTGAGGCAATACTGACCTTACGACTTATCTTAGAAGCTAGATTAAGGAAAGGCAAACCTACTTTTCTAGTATTTGTAGACTTAGAGAAAGCATTTGACAATGTTGACTGGAATACTCTCTTTCAAATTTTGAAGGTGGCAGGGGTAAAATACAGGGAGCGAAAGGCTATTTACAATTTGTACAGAAACCAGATGGCAGTTATAAGAGTCGATGGGCATGAAAGGGAAACAGTGGTTGGGAAGGGAGTGAGACAGGGTTGTAGCCTCTCCTCGATGCTATTCAATCTGTATATTGAGCAAGCAGTAAAGGAAACAAAAGAAAATTTCGGAGTAGATATTAAAATCCATGGAGAAGAAATAAAAACTTTGAGGTTCGCCGATGTAATTGTAAATCTGTCAGAAACAGCAAAGGACTTGGAAGAGCAGTTGAACGGAATCGATAGTCTCTTGAAACGAGGGTATAAGATGAACATCAACAAAAGCAAAACGAGGATAATGGAATGTAGTCGAATTAAGTCAGGTGATGATGAGGGAATTAGATTAGGAAATGAGACACTTAAAGTAGTAAAGGAGTTTTGCTACTTGGGGAGCAAAATAACTGATGATGGTCGAAGTAGAGAGGATATAAAATGTAGACTGGCAATGGCAAGGAAATCGTTTCTGAAGAAGAGAAATTTGTTAACATCGAGAATTGATTTAAGAGTTAGGAAGACGTTTCTGAAAGCATTTGTATAGAGTGTAGCCATGTATGGAAGTGAAACGTGGACGATAAATAGTTTGGACAAGAAGAGAGTAGAAGCTTTCGAAATGTGGTGCTACAGAAGAATGCTGAAGATTAGATGGGTAGGTCACATAATTAATGAGGAGGTATTGAATAGAATTGGGGAGAAGAGGAGTTTGTGTCACAACTTGACTAGAAGAAGGGATCGGTTGGTAGGACATGTTCTGAGGCATCAAGGGATCACCAACTTAGTACTGGAGGGCAGTGTGGAGGGTAAAAATCGTAGAGGGAGACCAAGAGATGAATATACTAAGCAGATTAAGAAGGATGTAGGCTGCAGTAGGTACTGAGAGATGAAGAAGCTTGCACAGTATAGAGTAGCATGGAGAGCTGCATCAAACCAGTCTCAGGACTGATGACCACAACAACAACAACAACAACATCTTCCCCCTCTATCCACGTATGGAGCACGGGAAGTAATGAGTGTCTAGAAGCTCCTGTGTGAGACATGGCAATGACATATTTATTTCCCCATCCACGCTCATTTTTTCCTAACATAATATTACGCATTTCCTTAAGCTACAGCAAAGCATAATTTATTTCGTGTGGCGCAGTAAACCGTCGGAGTTCGTCGTTGGGAGTTGTGCCGGGTTAATTTTTTTCCTTTATTGAGTTTCGATTCCCCCCGAAGGAGGCGGGCTGGCAGCAGCTTAGTATGCCGCTCTTCAGCCTACAGAATTTGTTTTAAAGAGATGAATATAATAAAAAATAAAAACAGACGACAAAATCAATCGGAGACTTAAATGGTAACATGGCGGAAAAATCGTGCAACTTAAAACATAGAACAAAGGGATGATGCTGGTAATAAAATACATATGAAGCAGACAGGTAAAATAATAGACAGACAATCCCAGCAGAGGTTCGAGTCCTCCCTCGGGCATGGGTGTGTGTGTTCGTCCTTAGGATAATTTAGGTTAAGTAGTGTGTAAGCTTAGGAACTGATGACCTTAGCAGTTAAGTCCCATAAGATTTCACACACATCTGAACATCTGAATAGACAGACAATTAAAAAACACGGCAACAGTCTGGTTTCTGTTCACAAGAGAGACAAGATTCACACCCAGCGACAGCATGATTTCTGTTCGCAACACTTTGGAAAGACGAACAACACTGAACATTCACTTGAACACTGCACTAAAAAGTTGGCAAATATGACATACCACAGCCAAGGGCAGGTGGGGGGAACCTGGACAGATGATGAGAAAGAAAAAGGGGGTAGGAGAGGAAAAATGGAGGGGGAAAGGGGGGGAAGGAGCCGATGGAGGACGAGGACCCATAAGAGGGGGGGGAGGGTGCTGGGCAGCAGACACGACAGGGAGTAGGGAGTGGGGAAAGGCAGAGGAGGGGAACACAAAAGGACTCGGGGGGAGGAGGAGGAAGGGAGGTAGGGAGAGGTTAGGCACAGAAAAAACAGGATGGAAGGGGAGGCCCAGGGAAAGGACAGAGCAAAGGAGTGGGGGTGAGGTCAGAGGAGGGATAAATGGAGGGAGAGAGGGCATCATCCAGGAGGGGGAGTTGACGGAAGCCACCTTGGGAAAGGAGATGAAGGGTGTAGAGATGGAGGGTAGGGGGACACAACAGTGAACGCATGGCAGAGGGCGGGGATGGGAGAGGAGAGGAGCAACCAGGGGGTGAGGGGGATCAAGGCGGCGGGAGGTGCAGAGTATGCAGCCATGTTCAAGGAATAGGATCAGATGGGGGAAAGGAATGAGGTCATAGAGGATCCACGTGGGGGACGGGAGGGGTATATGGAACACGAGGCGAAGTGCATGACGCTCAAGGATCTCAAGGGACATAGAATTTGGGGGGGGGGGGCAGATATCCAGGTGGGACTGGCACAACAGAGGATGGGATGGATTAAGGATTTGTAGGTGTGGAGTATTGTAGAGGGGTGCAACCCCCATGTCTGGCCAGAGAGGAGTTTCAGGAGTTGGAGGTGGTTGTGGGCTTTGGATTGGACGGAGTGGAGATGAGGGGTCCAGATGAGGTGATGGCCAATGGTGAGGTCAAGGTAGGTGAGGGTGGGGGAGAGGCAGACAGGACGGGTGCAGATGGTAAGGGAGAAATCTAGGAACCGGAAGGAGCAAGTGGTATGACCTACGATGATTGCCTGGATCTTGGAAGGATTGATTTTCAGGGGCCACTGGTTACACCATGTGGCAAAAGGTCCAGGTGATTCTGGAGAAGGCGTTGGGATTGTTGGAGGGGAGGAGCGAGGTGCCGGGTTAAATCTTTAACAGTTTTTAAGTACAGGGTGCAGACAACAATATGGAAACACCAGAGACACTACACATTGACAAGTCTAATATATATATATATATATATATATATATATATATATATATATATATATATATATATATATATATATATGGTGGCCCATTGATAGTGACCAGGCCAAATATCTCACGAAATAAGCATCAAACGAAAAAACTACAAAGAATGAAACTTGTCTAGCTTGAAGAAGAGGGAAACCAGATGGCGCTATGGTTGGCCCGCTAGATGGGGCTGCCATAGGTCAAACGGATATCAACTGCGTTTTTTTTTAAATAGGAATCCCCATTTTCATTACATATTCGTGTAGTACGTAAAGAAATATGAATGTTTTAGTTGGACCACTTTTTTCGCTTTGTGATAGATGGCACTGTAATAGTCACAAACATATGGCTCACAATTTTAGACGAACAGTTGGTAACAGGTAGGTTTTTCAAATTAAAATACAGAATATAGGTACGTTTCAACATTTTATTGCGGTTGTTCCAGTGTGATACATGAACTTATCATTTTATGAGAACGCATGCTGTTACAGCGTGATTACCTGTAAATACCACATTAATGCAATAAATGCTCAGAATGGTGTCCGCCAACCTCAATGCATTTGGCAATACGTGAAACGACATTCCTCTCAACAGCGAGTAGTTCGCCTTCCGTAATGTTCGCACATGCATTGACAATGCGCTGACGCATGTTATCAGGCGTTGTCGGTGGATCACGATAGCAGATATCCTTCAACTTTCCCCACAGAAAGAAATCCGGGGACGTCAGATCCGGTGAACGTGCGGGCCATGGGATGGTGCTTCGACGACCAATCCACCTGTCACGGAATATGCTATTCAATACCGCTTCAACTGCACGCGAGCTATGTGCCGGACATCCATCATGTTGGAAGTACATCGCCATTCTGTCATGCAGTGAAACATGTTGAAGTAACATCGGTAGAACATTACGTAGGAAATCTGCATACATTGCACCATTTAGATTGCCATCGATAAATTGCGGGCCAATTATCCTTCCTCCCATCATGCCGCACCATACATTAACCCGTCAATGTCGCTGATGTTCCACTTGTCGCAGCAACTGTGGATTTTCCGATGCCCAATAGTGTATATTATGCCGGTTTACGTTACCGCTGTCGGTGAATGACGCTTCGTCGCTACATCTACATCTACATCTACATTTATACTCCGCAAGCCACCCAACGGTGTGTGGCGGAGGGCACTTTACGTGCCACTGTCATTACCTCCCTTTTCTGTTCCAGTCGCGTATGGTTCGCGGGAAGAACGACTGTCTGAAAGCCTCCGTGCGCGCTCGAATCTCTCTAATTTTACATTCGTGATCTCCTCGGTAGGTATAAGTAGGGGGAAGCAATATATTCGATACCTCATCCAGAAACGCACTCTCTCGAAACCTGGCGAGCAAGCTGCACCGCGATGCAGAGCGCCTCTCTTGCAGAGTCGGCCACTTGAGTGTGCTAAACATCTCCGTTACGCTATCACGGTTACCAAATAACCCTGTGACGAAACGCGCCGCTCTTCTTTGGATCTTCTCTATTTGCTCCGTCAACCCGATCTGGTACGGATCCCACACTGTTGAGCAATACTCAAATATAGGTCGCACGAGTGTTTCGTAAGCCACTTTCTTTGTTGATGGACTACATTTTCTAAGGACTCTCCCAATGAATCTCAACCTGGTACCCGCCTTACCAACAATTAATTTTATATGATCATTCCACTTCAGATCGTTCCGCACGCATACTCCCAGATATTTTACAGAAGTAACTGCTACCAGTGTTTGTTCCGTTATCATATAATCATACAATAAAGGATCCTTCTTTCTATGTATTCGCAATACATTACATTTGTCTATGTTAATGGTCAGTTGCCACTCCCTGTACCAAGTGCCTATCCGCTGCAGATCTTCCTGCATTTCGCTACAATTTTCTAATGCTGCAACTTCTCTGTATACTACAGCATCATCCGCGAAAAGCCACATGGAACTTCTGACACTATCTACTAGGTCATTTATATATATTGTGAAAAGCAATGGTCCCATAACACTCCCCTGTGGCACGCCAGAGGTTACTTTAACGTCTGTAGACGTCTCTCCATTGATAACAACATGCTGTGTTCTGTTTGCTAAAAACTCTTCAATCCAGCCACACAGCTGGTCTGATATTCCGTAGGCTCTTACTTTGTTTATCAGGCGACAGTGCGGAACTGTATCGAACGCCTTCCGGAAGTCAAGGAAAATAGCATCTACCTGGGAGCCTGTATCTAATATTTTCTGGGTCTCATGAACAAATAAAGCGAGTTGGGTCTCACACGATCGCTGTTTCCGGAATCCATGTTGATTCCTACAGAGTAGATTCTGGGTTTCCATAAACGACATGATACTCGAGCAAAAAACATGTTCCAAAATTCTACAACAGATCGACGTCAGAGATATAGGTCTATAGTTTTGCGCATCTGCTCGACGACCCTTCTTGAAGACTGGGACTAACTGTGCTCTTTTCCAAACATTTGGAACCTTCCGTTCCTCTAGAGACTTGCGGTACACGGCTGTCAGAAGGGGGGCAAGTTCTTTCGCGTATTCTGTGTAGAATCGAATTGGTATCCCGTCAGGTACAGTGGACTTTCCTCTGTTGAGTGATTCCAGTTGCTTTTCTATTCCTTGGACACTTATTTCGATGTCAGCCATTTTTTCGTTTGTGCGAGGATTTAGAGAAGGAACTGCAGTGCGGTCTTCCTCTGTGAAACAGCTTTGGAAAAAGGTGTTTAGTATTTCAGCTTTACGCGTGTCATCCTCTGTTTCAATGCCATCATCATCCCGGAGTGTCTGGATATGCTGTTTCGAGCCACTTACTGATTTAACGTAAGACCAGAACTTCCTAAGATTTTCTGTTAAGTCGGTACATAGAATTTTACTTTCGAATTCACTGAACGCTAACTTTGACATCGTTTAGGTTCTGTTTGTCTGAGAGGTTTTGGCTGCGTTTATACTTGGAGTGAAGCTCTCTTTGCTTTCGCAGTAGCTTCCTAACTTTGTTGTTGAACCACGGTGGGTTTTTCCCGTCCCTCACAGTTTTACTCGGTACGTACCTGTCTAAAACGCATTTTACAATTGACTTAAACTTTTTCCATAAACACTCAACATTGTCAGTGTCGGAACAGAAATTTTTGCTTTGATTTGTTAGGTAGTCTGAAATCTGCCTTCTATTACTCTTGCTAAACAGATAAACCTTCCTCCCTTTTTTGTATTCCTATTAACTTCCATATTCAGGGATGCTGCAACGGACTTATGATCACTGATTCCCTGTTCTGCACTTACAGGGTCGAAAAGTTGTCATCAGTAGGTCCAAGATGTTATCTCCACGAGTCGGTTCTCTGTTTAATTCCTCGAGGTAATTTTCGGATAGTGGTTCAAATGGCTCTGAGCACTATGGGACTCAACTGCTGAGGTCATTAGTCCCCTAGAACTTAAAACTAGTTAAACCTAACTAACCTAAGGACATCACAAACATCCATGCTCGAGGCAGGATTCGAACCTGCGACCGTAGCGGTCTTGCGGTTCCAGACTGCAGCGCCTTTTTCGGATAGTGCACTCAGTATAATGTCACTCGATGCTCTGTCCCTACCACCCGTCCTAAACATCTGAGTGTCCCAGTCTATATCTGGTAAATTGAAATCTCCACCTAAGTCGGGAGGTCGGTAAAAGGAGCCAATTCTTAACCTAGCTCGGTTGTTGAGTGTAACCTCCACCCATAATATTTCACAGGAACTATCCACTTCTACTACACTACAGGATAAACTACTACTAACAGCGACAAACACGCCACCACCGGTTGCATGCAGTCTATCCTTTCAAGAACACCGTCTGTGCCTTTGTAAAAATTTCGGCTGAATTTATCTCTGGCTTCAGCCAGCTTTCTGTACCTATAACGATTTCAGCTTCGGTGCTTTCTATCAGCGCTTGAAGTTCCGGTACTTTACCAATGCAGCTTCGACAGTTTACAATTACAATACCGATTGCTGCTTGGTCCCCGCATGTCCTGACTTTGCCCCGCACCCTTTGAGGCTGTTGCCCTTTCTGTACTTGCCCGAGGCCATCTAACCTAAAAAACCGCCCAGTCCACGCCACACAACCCCTGCTACCCGTGTAGCCGCTTGCTGCGTGTAATGGACTCCTGACCTATCCAGCGGAACCCGAAACCCGACCACCCTATGGCGCAAGTCGAGGAATCTGCAGCCCACACGGTCGCAGAACCGTCTCAGCCTCTGATTCAGACCCTCCACTCGGCTCTGTACCAAAGGTCCGCAGTCAGTCCTGTCGACGATGCCGCAGATGGTTGAGCTCTGCTTTCATCCCGCTAGCGAGACTGGCAGTCTTCACCAAATCAGATAGCCGCCGGAAGCCAGAGAGGATTTCCTCCGATCCATAGCGACACACATCATTGGTGCCGACATGAGCGACCACCTGCAGATGGGTGCACCCTGTACCCTTCATGGCATCCGGAAGGACCCTTTCAACATCTGGAATGACTCCACCCGGTATGCACACGGAGTGCACATTGGTTTTCTTCCCCTCTCTTGCTGCCATATCCCTAAGGACTTGGATGATATCGTCCAGGATACCGAACAGCATACGTAGCACACGCCCGTTGGGCATTTTGATCACGGTAGCCGTACATCAACACGATATCGACCTTTTCCGCAGTTAGTAAATGGTCCATTTTAACACGGGTAATGTATCATGAAGCAAATACCGTCCGCACTGGCGGAATGTTACGTGATACCACGTACCTATACGTTTCTGACTATTACAGCGCCATCGATCACAAAGCGAAAAAAGTGGTCCAACTAAAACATTCATATTTCTTTACGTACTACACGAATATGTAATAAAAAATGGGGGTTCCTATTTTTAGAAAAACGCAGTTGATAACCGTTTGACCTATGGCAGCGCCATCTAGCGGGCCAACTATATATATATATATATATATATATATATATATATATATATATATATATATATATATATGAGACATTAAAACTGCTACAACACGAAGATGACGTGCTACAGACGCGAAATTTAACTGACAGGACTGTGATATGCAAATGATTAGCTTTTCAGAGCATTCACACAAGGTTGACGCCGGTGGCGACACCTACAACGTGCTGACATGAGGAAAGTTTCCAACCGAATTCTCATACAAAAACAGCATTTGACGGCGTTGCCTGGTGAAACGTTATTGTGATGCCTCGTGTAAGGAGGAGAAATACGTATCATCACGTTTCCGATTTTGATAAAGGTCGGATTGTAGCCTATCGCGATTGCGGTTTATCGTACCGCGACATTGCTACTCGCGTTGGTCGAGATCCAATGACTGTTAGCAGAATATGGAATCGGTGGCTTCAGGAGGGTAATACGGAACGTCGTACTGGATCCCAACGGCCTCGTATCACTAGCAGTCGAGTTGACAGGCATCTCACCCGCATGGCTGTAACGGATCGTGCAGCCACGTCTCGATCCCTGAGTCAACAGATGGGGACGTTTGCAAGACAACAACCATCTGCACGAACAGTTCGACGACGTTTGCAGTAGCATGGACTACCAGCTCGGAGACCATGGCTGCGGTTACCCTTGACGCTGCATCACAAACAGGGGCGCCTGCGACGGTGTACTCAACGACGAACGTGAGTGCACGAATGGCAAAACGTTATTTTTTCGGATGAATCCAGGTTCTGTTTACAGCATCATAATGGTCGCATCAGTGTTTGGCGACATCGTGGTGAACGCACATTAGAAGCGTGTATTCGTCATCGCCATACTGGCGTATCACCAGGCGTGTTGGTATGGGGTGCCATTGGCTACACGTCTCGGTCACCTCTTGTTAGCATTGCGGCAATTTGAGCAGTGGACGTTACATTTCAGATGTGTTATGACCCGTTGCTCTACCCATCACTCGATCCCTCCGAAACCCTACATTTCAGCAGGATAATGCACGACCGCATGTTGTAGGTCCTGTACGAGCCTTTCTGGATACAGAAAATGTTCGACTGCTGCCCTGGCCAGCACATTCTCCAGATCTCTCACCAATTGAAAACGTCTGGTCAATGTTGGCCGAGCAACTGGCTCGTCACAATACGCCAGTGACTACTCTTGATGAACTGTGGTATCGTGTTGAAGCTGCATGGGCAGCTGTACCTGTACACGCCATCCAAGCTCTGTTTGACTCAATGCCCAGGTGTATCAAGGCCGTTATCACGGCCAGAGGTGGTTGTTCTGAGTACTGATTTCTCAGGATCTTTGCACCCAAATTGCGTGAAAATGTAATGACATGTCAGTTCTAGTATAATATATTTGTCCAATGAATAGCCGTTTATCATCTGCATTTCTTCTTGGTGTAGCAATTTTAATGTTTAATGACCAATATTATATATATATATCTATAGGGTGAGTCACCTAACGTTACCGCTGGATATATTTCGTAAACCACATCAAATACTGACGAACCGATTCCACAGACCGAACGTGAGGAGCGGGGCTAGTGTAATTGTTTAATACAAACCATACAAAAATGCACGGAAGTATGTTTTTTAACACAAACCTACGTTTTTTTAAGTGGAACCACGTTAGTTTTGTTAGCACATCTGAACATATAAACAAATACGTAATCAGTGCCATTTGTTGCATTGTAAAATGTTAATTACATCCGGAGATATTGTAACCTAAAGTTGACGCTTGAAACCTCCGACGTTCAGTTGCGTGTTGTAACAGACACGGGTTACGGTCGGCGAGCAGCATCTCCACGGACATGTTTACGATGACGACCGTGTTTACGAGTGTGGCTGTAGTGCACTGTTGTGGTTTGGTCTAGCTGTCGCAGTGTCCGCATGTAGCGCTTGCTGCTATTTGTTATTCTGCATTTGTCTCCGCTCGCAGACCAACTGTAGTACACCGTGTTACCAGACGTCTGTGATAGTGTAGTGTTGTAGGAACTGTGACCATAGTGTATTCGAACTCTGAAAAGGCGGAGATGATACTCATCTATGGCGAGTGTCGACGAAATGCAGCTGAAGCCTGCAGGGTGTATGCAGAACGGTACCCGGACAGAGAGCATCCAACGTGCCGCACATTGCAAAACATCTACCGCCAACTGTATGCAACAGGTATGGTCGTAGCACGCAAACGGGTCCGTAACAGGCCCATCACAGGAGAAGCGGGTGCAGTTGGTGTGTTAGCTGCTGTTGCCATGAACCCACACATGAGTACCCGGGACATTGCGAGAGCCGGTGGACTGAGTCAAAGTAGTGTCATGCGCATACTGCATCGTCACCGCTTTCACCCGTTTCATGTATCGCTGCATCAGCAATTACATGGTGATGACTTTAATCATCGAGTGCAATTCTGTCAATGGGCGTTAACAGAGAATGCGTTGCAGTTCTACCTGTTTACCGATGAAGCGGGTTTCACAAACCACGGGGCAGTGAATCTACGGAACATGCATTACTGGTCCGTGGACAATCCTCGCTGGCTCAGACAGGTAGAACGACAGCGACCGTGGACTGTAAATGTATGGTGCGGAATCAATGGCGACCACCTCATTGGTCCTCACTTCATTGCAGGGGCCCAAACAGCTGCAACATCCATCGTGTTTCTACAGAATGATCTGCCAACGTTGCTCGAAAATGTCCCACTGGAAACGCGTCGACGTATGTGGTATCAGCATGATGGTGCACCTGCACATTCCACAATTAGCATTAGGCTGACCCTTGACAGGATGTTCGACGGGCGTTTCATAGGACGTGGAGGACGCATAAATTGGCCAGCCCGTTCTCCTGATCTTACACCTCTGGGCTTCTTTCTGTGGGGTACGTTAAAGGAGAATGTGCACCGTGATGTGCCTACAACCCCAGAGGATATGAAACAACGTATTGTGCCAGCCTGCGGCGACATTACACCAGATGTACTGCGGCGTGTACGACATTCATTACGCCAGAGATTGCAATTGTGTGCAGCAAATGATGGCCGTCACATTGAACATCTATTGGCCTGACATGTCGGGACACACTCTAGTCCACTCCGTAATTGAAAACGGAAACCACGTGTGTACGTGTACCTCACCCCTCATGGTAATGTACATGTGCGTCAGTGAAAAAGATCAATAAAAAGGAGTTAGCATGTGGACGTAATGTGATGTTCCAGTCTCTTCTGTACCTAAGGTCCATCATCGTTCCCTTTGGATCCCTACGTAATTCGGTGCTCTCCGATACACACGATCGAACAGCGGAGGAGTGGTACTCAAGCGTCAACTTTAGGTTACAATATCTCCGAATGTAATTAACATTTTACAATGCAACAAACGGCACTGATTACGTATTTGTTTATATGTTCAGATTTGCTAACAAAACTAACGGGGTTTGTTGTAAAAAACATACTTCCGTGCATTTTTTTATGGTTTGTATTAACCAATTACACTAGCCCCTCTCCTCACGTTCGGTCTGTGGAATCGGTTCGTCAGTATTTGATGTGGTTTACGAAATATATCCAGCGGTAATGTTAGGTGACTCACCATATATATATATATATATATATATATATATATATATATATATATATATATATAGTCTTCTGACTGGTTTGATGCGGCCCTCCACGAATTTCTCTCCTGTGCCAATCTCTTCGTCTCTTCATCTCAGTGTAGCACTTGCAACCTACGCCGGCCGAAGTGGCCGTGCGGTTAAAGGCGCTGCAGTCTGGCACCGCAAGACCGCTGCGGTCGCAGGTTCTAATCCTGCCTCGGGCATGGATGTTTGTGATGTCCTTAGGTTAGTTAGGTTTAACTAGTTCTAAGTTCTAGGGGACTAATGACCTCAGCAGTTGAGTCCCATAGTGCTCAGAGCCATTTGAACCATTTTGAACTTGCAACCTACGTCCTCAATTATTTGCTGGACATATTCCAATCTCTGTCTTCCTCTACAATTTTTGCCTTCTACAGCTTCCTGTAGTACCATGGCAGTCATTCCGTGATATTTTAACAGATGTCCTAGCATCCTGTCCCTTCTCCTTGTCAGTGTCTTCTAACTATTTCTTTCGTCTCCGATTCTGTGCAGACACTCCTCATTCTTACTTTATCAGTCCACCTAATTTTCAACATTCGTCTGTAGGACCACATCTCACATACTTCGATTGTTTTCTATTCCAGTTTTCTCACCGTTCATGTTCCACTACCATACAGTACTGTTCTCCAAACGTACATTCTCAGGCATTTCTTCGTCAAGTTAAGGTCTATGTTTGATACCAGAAGACTTTTATTGGCCAGGAATGCCCGCTTTGCCAGCGCTAGTCCTCTTTTGATGTCCTACTTGCTCCGTCCGTCATTGCTTATTTTGCTGCCTAGGTAACAGAATTCCTTAATTTCATTTACTTCGTGATTATCAATCCTGATGTTAAGTTCCTAGCTGTTCTTTTCCGCTACTTCTCAATACTTTCGTCTTTCCTCGATTTACTCTCAATCCATATACTGTACTCATTGGCCTGTTCATTCCATTCAGCAGATTGTGTAATTCTTAATCACTTTCAGTCAGTATAGCAATGTCATCAGCGAATCGTGTCATTGATACCCTTTCACCTTGAATTTTAATTCCACTCCTGAACCTTTCCTTTATTTCCATCACTGTTTCTTCGATGTACGGATTGAATGATAGTGGGGAAAGACTACAGCCCTGTCTTACACTCTTTCTAATCTGAGCACTTCGTTCTTGGTCGTCCATTCTTATTATTCCCTCTTGCCTCTTGCGCATGTTGTACATTACCTGTCTCTCCGCGTAGCTCACCCCTATTTTTTCAGAATTTGGAACATCTTGCACCATTTTATATTGTCGAATGCTTTTCCCAGGTCGACAAATCCTCTGAACGTCTTGCTTCCATTATCAACCCCAACGTCACAACTGCCTCTTGTTGCGTTTACCTTTCCTAAAGCCAAAGTGATCGTCACCTAACACATCCTCAATTTTATTTTCGATTCTTCTGTATTTAATTCCTGTCAGCAACTCGCATGCATGAACTGTTAAGCTGATCGTGCAAGAATACTCTAGCATGTCAGGTCTTGCAGTCTTCGGGATTGTGTGGATGATATTCTTCCCAAATTCAGATGGTATGTCGCCAGACTAATACATTCTATGCACTAACGTGAATAGCTGTTTTGTTGCCACTTCCCCCAATGATTTTAGAAATTCTGAAGCAAAGTTATTTATCCCTTCTGCCTTACTTGATCTTCTACAAAGTTCTTCTAAGTTCTGATTCTAATACTCGATCCCCCATCTCTTCTAAATCGACTCCTATTTCTTCTTTTATCACATCAGACAATTCCCCCCCCCCCCCCCCCAATACTCTTTCCACCTATCCGCTCTCTCCTCTGCATATAACAGTGAAATGCCCGGCTATTACAGAGCTGTGCGTGGCTCGCGCTTGTGCCATCTATTATTTTACATCCTGTTTTTTTCGTGTTGCCACCTCGTTATGTTAGTTTCAATTACTGTTGTCACTGAGTTGCTGCTTTGTCTGCCCATCAGTGGCAGCAGCAGCGCATATCAATACAGTCCTCACGTCTTAACTTTGCTGCACTGCTCTTACTTCCCGGTTGTCGTCTGTCGTAGAGTGATTTGGAACGTGCCAAGAGTGCAGTTCCGACCTGCCGGTCGGGGAGTTGGAAAGCGGCACTAGTTTAGTCGGTTGGAACAGCAGTGAGGCCCGGATGTCCATGGCTCGCCCGACCGTTGCCGCCACACTTCATTCGAGCCGGAGACGGTCTTCGTGGATGGTCGGTCGGTCGTCCTACCGCACGACGTGAATTGCCTCGACGATCGCTTATGGGTTGGCTATGTGTTGTAAGTAGGCTGTTTATGTTTTCTTATTGGCAACGTTACGTAGCGCTCTGTATGAAAATCACTGGCTGTGCTCTGTGCACTCTGTGGCTAGTTTGCATTGTTGTCTGCCATTGTAGTGTTGGGCAGTTGGCTGTTAACAGCGCATAGCGTTGCGCAGTTGGAGGTGAGCCGCCAGCAGTGGTGGATGTGGGGAGAGAAATGGCGGGATCTTGAAATTTGTAAGACTGGATGTCATGAACTGCTATATATATTATGACCTTTGATGACTAATAAGGTAAATACATTTTTTGTTCTCTATTAAAACCTTTCATTTGCTAACTATGCCTATCAGTAGTTAGTGCCTTCCGTAGTTTGAATCTTTTATTTAGCTGGCAGTAGTGGCGCTCGCTGTTTTGCAGTAGTTCGAGTAACGAAGATTTTTGGTGAGGTAAGTGATTTGTGAAAGGTATATGTTAATGTTAGTCAGGGCCATTTTTTTGTAGGGATTTTTGAAAGTCAGATAGCGTTGCGCTAAAAATATTGTGTGTTAGTTTAAGCACAGTCATGTACAATTTTTCAAAGGGGACCTTTCATATGTCGACCCTTAGCCGAGGATACCTCACTGGAATCTTCTGATTTTTTCTTGTAGTTTGTGTAATTAGTGTAGCTTTTGTTTATTGCTAGCGCGTAATTGTAGAGAAAATCTCCTTTGTAGTTGCAGTCTTTCATTGTTGTACAGTAAAACAGTTGTGGCATGCATGTAGATTTGCACCAAGTATTTCGCAGCTGCAATTAACTAGATATTATTTTCAGTGCTGTGTTAATGTGTTCTCTTATTTTTACTCTTCAAATTATGCTTTTCTGTGTTATCGTGTGAAATATTGTGACAATAATGGCGTGTGAAAAACGTAACACTAGGCTCCAAAGTAAACTGAGAAATAATGGTGACGACGAGCGTAGCTTATCAGCACCACTGTGTAATGAAGTAACAGACATTCAAAGTAGTAATTTGGTAATAGTGCATAGGGAAATGGAGCGGGCGGCAAATAATGGTGTAGACAGTGAAGCAAGTAGTGAACAGGGAAGCATTATCGATCGATCGGTCGGCAACAGCTCGCCTCAGGAATCCGAAATGACAGAACACAATATTGCAAATACTGTAGACTCAGGTTTTGGGTCCTCACCGTTTTCTCAAATAAGTCAAGACACATTTTCTGCTCGTCAAAATGTAAATGTTGCCGGTGCAAATGCACTGCCGAAAAGCATAGAGGAACAGATTCCAGACACTAATACATTATTATTGCAATTAATGCAGCAAATGAAACAAAATCAGAGACAAACACAGCAACAGTTAGACACAATGGAACAAAATCTTCAAAAGTTAGACACAATGGAACAACACCAGAGACAAACACAGCAACAGCTTCAAAAGTTAGACTCATTGGAACAAACTCTTGAACAAACACGTGAAGATTTAACTACTGAGTTACATAACATTGAATCGAAATGTCAAAAAGCCTGTAATGACGTAAAAACACAAATTTGTGAGCATTTTCAACCTATATTTTCGCGGCATGAAAATGCATTACAGAATCACGAAGCAGCCATAAAAGAACTGCAAATTATTGTTCATGAAAATCATGAGACCTTGCAAGCTAAAATTGACTCAGTTGCATATACTGATACGGTTACGCAACTTGCAAAAACACAGGAAAACTTCAAGGACACAGTAGATACGATTTCAACACAAATGGACACTCTGAAACTTGGTTCATAAAAACACACAGAGGAAATAATTTCACTATCGGATAAAGTAGCCGAAATTTCAGATCAGTTCACTAACTTATCTACGAAGGTAGATGATAATCTTAATGACACAAAACCGATAGTCTTTAATGACACAGAAGAGTGTGAACAAATTAGGAAATTCAAACAAAATCAGAATCAAATTAATACGCAACACCAAAGAGAAATCCGGGAAGTACAAGATAAGCTGACACAGGTAATACAAGAATTACGTATTTCAGAGGACATCCGCGCTCCAGTACGGGAAGAGGGACATAGAAATACGCAACAGCCACAAAATAATAACACAGGGTACTTCGGAAATTATGGAAGAAATTGGCAAGGTGCACCGAATTTTGAGATGGAACCGCCGACACGACGTAACAATGACCGATATGCTACTCGCCGACACGATGATTTTGACTATAAGCTGTTCATTACTACACTTAAATTCAAAACATTTAAGAATTCTGGCAACGACATTCATCCACAAGCATGGCTCCATCAATTCTCTCATTGTTTTCCTCCCAACTGGTCGTTAGAACACAGATTAGAATTTATGTGTGGCTACTTAGAGAATGAACCAGCTGTAAGAATGCGATCGGTCATTCACGATTGTTACAGTGAAGGAGAATTTTATCATGCCTTCCTCTCAGCATATTGGTCTCAAGCTACACAAGACCGAGTAAAACATAGCATCATAATGATGAAACATTTAGAACAATCTGAATTCTCCAATCTTGTGAAATATTTTGAAGACATGTTGCACAAGAATCAGTACCTGTCAAACCCATACAGCCCCTCAGAACTCATCCGCATTTGCTTACTCAAATTACCTGAACATTTACGACGTATTATTTTGGCAGGACGTTGCAAAGACGACATTGAAGCGTTTCAGGGACTCTTACAAGAATTAGAAATTGACACTGACAATCGCGGAACGCGAAAACAGGAGCACAACAATTACAGGTCACATCCGTCGCAATTCCGCGATGAAAGAAATAATAACTGGACACGACAAGGCTATTCTCACAACACAAATCATGACCAAAACAGACACCACCCGTATGATAACCGTTGGCAGAGTAGTAATAATTACAGAGAAAGATCACATTTCCGTAGTAATGAATATGACAGAGATTACCATAGAAACAGACAATATGGGAACAAAAACAATTATTATCAAGGGAGACAGAATAACTTCAGACGCAACAGTTCAGCGCGCAGTTACGATTCCGGCAGAAATTCTCCACCACATGACCGACAAACAAGAAACTATGTAAACTACCGACAAAACGACAGACCTGAGTTCCATCAGAACTGGCGGGATTCAAACAGAGCAGGGCACTCTCGACAAGGAGAATTTGTAGAAGTTAGGTCTCCTAATCCCAATAACGACGCACGCCAACAAAGAGACAGACAATGACTCGCACCACAGGCAGCCGCGTGCGCCGGCTGGCCCAGTGAAAAATAACACAGACGCTAACTTTGAGAAAAATTTTAGCATTCTTTACCGACATATACCACACGATGATTCCGTTGAAGGTGGAGCTCTGCATAGTAGTAAGAGTAAAGGCTTGCACCACATTTCACATGTAAAACCGTTTATTGAAAGATACTCTGCTTTTTAACTTTGTCTTTGCCATATAACTTTTCACTTTACATTACTAGTATGCTTTGTCAGACTTAGAAACTGTTACCATGCAACAATGCTTGAAGTTAAATATCCAGTCAAGAACCAAGAGAACTTATTTAAACAGAAGTTACGAATGCATTGTTATTGTGAACAGACGACACAGTGTTATTGTGTGTGTACAATCTTGCTTTTTAGTTGCACGATTACGTAACGACTATAAGGCTCACATACTTAGAACATTTACCAGTACTGCTAATGAGATTTTAATGCAACATTTTGGTTTACTTGAAAATACATTCTGGATTTAAAGTACTTTCTGTGAGATACCAGATGACACAGTGGTTAGTTTATGTGACAGCCACACGATTTTATCATGACGCTACTAATGAGTGACAATTTACAATGTTGCTTTTGCGATGTTTCTGTTTGATATCTGCACAGTTTTTCTGTTTTAGTAGTATCTTTTGTGGTATAGCAACAATGAGACAGCCTTTTTCGTGGCACAACAATACGTTACTGTACAGTACTTTCTTCATCACGCCAATAAGCATAATAACTACGATATCTCTACGCAAAGCATTTCACTTTTGTTTATCATGAGGTAAGTACATTGGCTTCTGCAGAACTTAGCTTTCGGAGGACAATAACTACAACACTTCCACAGAGATTATCTTACAGCAAGACGCACATTTAACGCTACAGGACACGTATTTGCGTGATTAATTTTGTACTTAAATCATTTATTTTTTAAAATATTTGAAGTATAGTGATACAAAGGTTTTCTGTGATACATTGCATTCCATTGCTGTAATCTGTAACACCTGAGGGTATAATTACATTAATCCTCAGGGGGGTACACGCTTACTTTGTGTACCATGTGTTTGGCAAGCACAAGGAGCCCTAGCTAATATGGTATTTGCTTATACAACTTTACACATTGGTACCATATTTCTCTAACACATAAATTACACAGCTACCTGATCATTTAACAGAGAAAGAAACATTTATTTTACTACATCAGTGACAGATGTTTACGTAATTACACAGTTGGATAGCTTCACACTTACGAAATTGTATGTTGTTTGTACTTTGTGAACTGTTCATATTTTTTGGGAACCATTGTGATACTATGAGAGCTTTGAATGATATATTTGGTATGGGATCACGATTTTTAAAGTACGTTTGAGACAGATGACACTTTTGACATGAGCAGAGAATTTTTTTTAGGTTTTGAAATTATTGGAGGAAGCTACGACGAGTTTGAGAGTTGACTGAGGTGTTATGATATTATTACGATGACTATGTGTATTATGCTGTTGCGGTATGTTTATGATCAATAAGCTGATGCTATATGAGTTATTTGAGTATGTTACGTATCTGTTATCATACAATATTTAAGAAGTGTCGACGAATAAGGTAAGGAATAATGAGTAGTGGTTAGGGACTCACTCTGGTTTGTGAAACAGGTTGTTGGAAACCAAGAATCGTACTTTAAGAGTTATGAAATGTATGTAAATGCGTGAATGTATTACAATGCCGATGAAAATTTTTTGGACACTGTTATATCAATAGGATTTTGTTTCTACAAAATGTAACGCAAATTCTTGACCTGTGAAATTTTTTATATGAGACTGCCACTGTAGTGGAAACTGCTGTCGTAAATATTTCAGTAAGAAAGCTAAGTGACCTTGACATAATGGTTTTGGGCGCCCAGCTGAGAGGTAGTCGTCTGACAAAAGAAAGCCATTACGTGGAGAGAAAAAAAAGGCCATTATCCTCGCTATTGACATTCCTTTGTAGAAAGCATCGCAAATACGACACGCTCATTACTTGGAAAGATATTTACATCTGCACACCTGATTATGACAAGCGTCTTTCTACGAGATTTGAGAGAATTTCTACTAACTTATGAAATGTCACATGACTATTGAATGATATTTTTATGCTTTGGTTTGCGTAATTGCTTATTTCATTTGATATCTGGTTTCCAGCTGTGTTGCAGCATTGGTTTTATAAAATAAAATTAAATGCATTTGCTAATGTGAACACTTTCTGTCAACAGATCTATTAAATAATTATTTTATGATCCACATTCTTCGAAAAAGGAGCTCTTGGAATGGAAAGAACAATAAGAAGGAACAAATAACAGTAACTGCATATATAATTTTCTTTTCAAGTACTTGGTAATTTCTTTTGTAGAAATAGTTGTGTTGCACCACTTTAATTACATAGACATTAAGATGTGATTATACATTTCCCTTATCTGCATTGTTATCTTTAGGGTAATATTTTTTCTGCTTGAGTTATGTCATGTTTAGACATAAGTTATTGCATTTGCTGCTGCTGTTTGCCAGGCATAGTGTTACTAAATTTCACTTTGTATTACTCTGTGAAGCTAGTTTTACTACTGATTTATTTTTCTTGTTGCTGCACATTGGCTCATATTAGTTGTAATGTTGCATTGCTTGGTAATTTAGATTTACTGTAGCTTGCTTTGACAATTTCCATTATTTTTCATTGCTGTTTGTATTAATTGTTTTATGCTGCTGCATTGCCTCGTCCCTTAGTTTAGCATCTGAGCTCAGTAGATTTAAGTTAGCTTAAGAGGGGGATACTATATAAGAAACTAACTATGAAGAATAGGGAAAGAATGCATTGAGAAGTTATATGAAACAGATTTGGCAAAAATGAGTATTGTGCACTGAGAAATAATTATTTTGAAATAAATATGAATAGAATACAGAAAGCAGGTATAGATAGGACTTTTTGGGAGTAATGATGAATGAAGGGAGATCTCCAAGAAGTAAAGAAAGTTTTGTTTGCAAAATACTGCAGTAAAACAAACCCTGTCCTTTCCTTTTGTATTATTATGCTATGTGTTTGTGTACCCTTGAGTATTTGTGTACTTCCTGTCTTCATGTGTTTATCTGATAAGACTTATGTTCTAGAATTTTTCTAGTACTAAGCTACATTCACTATGATGAGGAATACTGTTATCCTCAAATATAATTTGCATTTATAATATGTTATTTACATTTTAAAGATGTTTAGACATTATTTATATGTTCTGTTTTGTTGCTCATGTGTGAAGTTGATGTTTCAAAAGTTATTCTGATATTTCATGTATGTACTTATGTCATAATTCCTGTGACACTGATGTATATGTTATTTCTATTCTTTTGTAAAGCCCATATTACTACAAATGTCATCTGTATTGTTATGTTCTTTAATGATGTATTTTGTACCTTTGTTATTGTATTCTCGTGTTATAAAATTGCAATTGACACCAGTTCATCAAATTAAGTAACTTGTAAGTTCCATTTCACTGCACACGTTTCTGTTGGTCATAGTATATGCACAATATATGAGAAGTTGGGACTGTTAGTGTTTGCCCGTGTGTTAATAATTCAGCAAGGGACTGGTTAACAGCATGGCTGGTTCTAAGGACAATTCCAAAAATTTTGTGAGTGCACAAGTGGTGGTTTATGGACTTGCTATATTCTCCGTAAGACTCTTCGATGGTGATAGTGCTCCTGCACAGTCGCAACAGATAGCTGTTGGCCGTCTCTACAAGGTCTACAGTGGGTCTACACCTTTGCTGACTCACCAGTACCATTATTTCTACAAGGACTGCAGTGGGTCTGCACCTCTGGTAGCCCACCAATACCACAATCTCTACCAGGACTACAGTGGGTCTGCACCTCTGGTGGCCCACCAATACCATAATCTCTACCAGGACTACAGTGGGTCTACTCTGTGATGACCTACCTACCAATATTCTTCAAAACATCGAATGACTCTGCTGTGGGTTTCCTCTGTTGTGGCCCATTTCCTGTCTGCATGTCAAGAGTCAGCACTGTCTTTCCGTTGGAAGGAAAACACTACTTTTTCAAGACAGCATGGAAATCCACTACTTCCGTGTACATTTTCTTTTACTGCTCAGACTTTGAAAAAAAACTGCAACTTTACTGTGATGAATGATCAGGATTGTCTTTATAGACCATGAGAAAATTTTAGCTTTTGACCAACATTGTATCAATAAGTGTGTGCATTTGATATCTTTGTTATTGTAACTATGAAAAATTTTTTCAAATCATTATTGGCCACTGCCCAAAACAATTTGTAAAATTTTTTCTGGGGAGCATGGGGGCTATGTAAGTAGGCTGTTTATGTTTTCTTATTGGCAACGTTACGTAGCGCTCTGTATGAAAATCACTGGCTGTGCTCTGTGCACTCTGTGGCTAGTTTGCATTGTTGTCTGCCATTGTAGTGTTGGGCAGTTGGCTGTTAACAGCGTATAGCGTTGCGCAGTTGGAGGTGAGCCGCCAGCAGTGGTGGATGTGGGGAGAGAAATTTGTAAGACTGGATGTCATGAACTGCTATATATATTATGACCTTTGATGACTAATAAGGTAAATACATTTTTTGTTCTCTATTAAAATCTTTCATTTTCTAACTATGCCTATCAGTAGTTAGTGCCTTCCGTAGTTTGAATCTTTTATTTAGCTGGCAGTAGTGGCGCTCACTGTTTTGCACTAGTTCGAGTAACGAAGATTTTTGGTGAGGTAAGTGATTTGTGAAAGGTGTAGGTTAATGTTAGTCAGGGCCATTCTTTTGTAGGGATTTTTGAAAGTCAGATAGCGTTGCGCTAAAAATATTGTGTGTTAGTTTAAGCACAGTCATGTACAATTGTTCAAAGGGGATGTTTCAGTGTCTGTATCGACTCCTGATTCGTCTTCGTGATTGCACAGCCACTGCTTAGTGTCGTTCGAGTCTTCGTGCAAGTGTTCGTCAAACTGTGAGTGTAGTTGGTGTCATTTCCACTGACAACTTGTTTTAAATGTTGACGGCGCACTGGCAGTCAGTCGGTCGGTTGGAGCGGATCAGCAAGCAAGTCTCCATGCCGCGCAGTCGGCTGGGCCCGCTGGCGGTCTCTATGCAGTGTCGGAGCATGTGGGGGCTGTTCCGAGTGCTACGAGATTCGTGGCTCGCTGACCCAGGACATGAAAGTTGTGTGGTGATTTAATTACCGAAGCCACGTCCGTTCACGTTGTCACCTTAGTTGGTGGTTCGCTGTAGGCGGTATTCCTGGGAGCAACAGTGAGTGATCGAGTTGGTGAAGATTTAGCCGCCGTGTGGTGGAATTAACTATATTTGTCGGTTTGAAATTCAAGTGCACCATCGGAATTTTCTGCCTTGTTGCTGTTAAGTGTTCTGGTTACCTGCCCTGGTCGCTAACGTAAATTCAGGCAGTATCCTTTCCTCACCTGTTGTCGCTGTCCAACATGGTGTATAGTTTTTGACAGTTTAATGCATTGTTGGTTGTGGGCTGCTATGTCTGTAACCTTTTGGCTTTGAAATTCTTGTATAGTGGTCGTTGATTAGCAAGTCGTCTTGTCAGTGGGTCCCTGACTGTCTCTTGGGTGTGTTGCCGGCGGATCGAGTATAGTTGGGCCGACTTCTTGTCCCCCATAAGCGATTGTTAAGATTCAAGAGCAGATCGAGCCCCCTGGAAACTTCTGAGCGCTTTCGCCTATACTGTCTTTCTTATTGGCGTTTAATTCTGCATTTTTAATGGCTCATTACCGATGGTGAGGATTTCTATGCTTGTGATTGTGTTTTTAAAATCAAAGGCCTTCAGCCGTTTGAAAAGTACGTTTTCTAAATTGGGCGAGTATTAACTTTTGGAAGATAAAGCAGTGGTCTTTATGCCTGTTGAAAATTTATTGTAGTGTATTGTTTTTAAAAGCATAGACAAAAACGTTCAAATGTATGTGAAATCTTATGGGACTTAACTGCTAAGGTCATCAGTCCGTAAGCTTACACACTACGTAACCTAAATTATCCTAAGGACAAACACACACACACCCCCATGCCCGAGGGAGGACTCTAACCTCCGCCGGGACCAGCTGCACAGTCCATGACTGCAGCGCCCCCGACCGCTCGGCTAATCCCGCGCGTCTAAAAGCATAGGTCTTCAGCTGCTTTAAGTTTTAAGGATCCTACTTATGAAGTATTACCTTCTGGAAGATAAAGCTGTGGGCTTTCTGCATGTTGAAAATTTATTGTATTGTTTTTAAAAGCATCAGCCTTCAGCCGCTTTAAGTTTTAAGGATCTTACTTATCAAGTATTACCTTTTGGAAGATAAAGCTATGGGCTTTCTGCCTCTTGAAAATTTATTGTAGTATATTGTTTTTAAATCATCGGCATTCAGCCTCTTCAAGTTTTAAGGTTCTTACTTATCAAGTACTACTTTCTTTCAAATAAAGCTGTAGGTCTTCTGCCTGTTGAAAATTTATTGTAGTGGTGTTGTTCTTAAAATAATGGGACTTCAGTTGCTTTAAAATTTTGGATTCTTACTTATCAAGTCTCACATCACTTGGGCTTAAATACTATTTTAGGTTAAAGGCTTTGGACCTTCTGCCTTGGAAAATTGGTTGCAGTTTTTTTTTTTTTTTTTTAATTAAGGCCTTCAGCCGTTTTGAAGTAAGGTTTGTTATTGGACATGAAGCTTGGGCCTTCTGCCTATTGAAAGGTTATTGTAGTTACGTTGTTTTAAGTTTATGGGCCCTCAGCCGCTTTTAGAATTAAAGACGTTTTCTGTCGATAGTCAAGATTCGAAGTTGTGCTGTAATGTTTGGACAACTAAGTAATGTGTTATGTTTGGAGTGCAACTGGCCCCCTTCCACAATTCGTACTACTTGTCCTGTCCTGCAGGTTTAGCAGGGCGTTTCAATTACGTGTAGAAAATCGTTTGCCATTCAAAACAGCTTCCAGTGTATAAATAGCGATCCTGTATGATCTTCAAGGGACTCTTAGATCAATCTTCCTGCAAAACAGTAGCAAGATCAAGCAACGATGACGCAGGTGGTTAGTGATGACTCACCTGTCCCTCCAAATTAGACCACAAGGGCTGAGTAATATTGGGATGTGATGGCTGTGGTGGCCAGCGGAGGCACGACATCCTCGCGCTCACAGAACCAGTGCCGGACGATGCGAGTTGTGTGAAGATGGCCCCTGTCGTCTTGGAACACAGCATCACCACTGGGAAACAAACATTGAACCATGGGATGGACCTGATCAGCCAAAATGGTCACATAATCCACGATGTGGTTGGCCAAGTCGTCACGCACCCTCCGCCCTGTCTCACTCTTTGGAGGTAAACTAGGTCATATGTGGTAAACAGCATGCAGCAAGGCTGACACGATAAAATCACATTCTTCCACTGATCCACAGTCCAAGTTTTATTGGCCTCCGGCATCACGTTTTCCTGTTACGGGCATTTCCACCACTAATGAGTGGTTTTGGAATTTCCGCTCGCCTTCCACTTCTGACACACCACTCCTTCCCTCTGTTATCAGACATCAGCAAAAACACCCGTTGAGTGCGTTAGCGTCTATAGAGTAAATGACAGGGGTAAGGAGTAGACCTTTATTCTATGACAGAGCACAATGGTGTTTATCTGTACACAAATTGTTTTTAATTCAAGATTATTGTCAAAGAAATACAGGAATTTACATAGGTTGTAACACGACAATGTTAGGACAGTTGTCAAGATAACGCATTACGTCCTGTGTGATCGAAATGACACTGAACACAGCAATAGCAAATTTTAACCAGAAGGTCCTCGACAAAATTATTCTTACTACTACATCGTGAAGTTAGCCAATATTACGACAAATCATCTGACTGCGGTTTTAAATTCCGTTTCTCTTCTGTTGGAGGTCAACGACGCTACAGCAGATATCTAGCTGAATGTCAGCCGAAGTGAATGCAGTGTTCACACAAAATTCTTCCTTTGCGTCATACAGAGCATAATGCGCCCTGTTCTGCACTTGACGCTGGCTCAGAGGAGAGTCCCCGAAATTTTCGATCTTGTGTCTCTTGTAGCAAAACTGTCCCCCACCTAGGTTCTTGCATGCTTCACGTCTCAGCTTTTTCTGGCCAATAGGAACGTTCCTTTCATCTTGTGGAAACTATCTCTGCCAATCGCAAAGGGCCTACCATCAAACAGCGTCGAAATTTCAGCATTTTACTCCTTCCTAGTTCACGTCAGCTGATCGGACATATTGTGCACGTTCCAGATGCCTAAAAGGTACACCGATACATCATGAGCATACCATGCGCAGTTCACGTGATCAACTGCATCGCTGGTCTGTTTGTATCATCTGTAAATTCGCCAAAGCAGTTTTCTAAAGATTCTCTCTGTAGTACGCTACCTGCCCTCTTCGATGAGTCACCTAGCACGTTCGTTGTCCCTCTCCACAGGTCTCTCTAAGAGTGTTCTGTTGTACTCGGGCCGTAACGTCACAGCTCGCAACTGCTCCCAAACTAAAACATTTCCTCAAGCAGCTTTTTTCTTCTCTTGCTCGTTGACATGCAGGATTTAGGTTCAATGTATTAATACCAACGACAGAGTGTCATCCCTTTGCATTGCATACTGTACATTTTAATAGGAAAATCTGCTCTTTTTCGCCGAAGTATGTCAGGTGACATATTCATCTTCCTGTTGTGATGTATAAAATCTCTCATGTAAGGTGCAAAATTAAATTCATTTAATCTGCCACCTTACACACTTCCCTGTTTATGAATCTTACTCTGTGTTGTTGTGGTGCTGACAGTGTTACGAGTTCCACATTCAGTTCTGCAGTGACTTCTGCAGCTGTTTTACTCTTATTTCTCGTCATAATCCTCGTCAAGGACCGTCTGTCATGATCAATTAATATACACTTTCTCCCGCATTGTGACATAGCGGATCACGTACACTACTGGCCATTAAAGTTGCTACACCAAGGAGAAATGCAGATGATAAACGGCTATTCATCGGACAAATATATTATACTAGAACTGACATGTCATTACATTTTCACGCAGTTTGGGTGCATAGATCCTGAGATATCACTATCCAGAATAACCACCTCTGGCCGTAATAATGGCCTTGATACGCATGAGCATTGAGTCAAACAGAGCTTGGATGGCGTGTGCAGGTACAGCTGCCCATGCAGCTACCACACGATACCACAGTTCATCAAGAGTAGTGACTGGCGTATTGTGACTAGCCAGCTGCTCGGCCACCATTGACCATGCGTTTTCAATTAGTGAGAGATCTGGGGAATGTGCTGGCCAGGGCAGCAGTCGAACATTTTCTGTATCCAGAAAGGCCCGTACAGGACCTGCAACATGCGGTCGTGCATTATCCTGCTGAAATGTAGGGTTTCGCAGGGATCGAATGAAGGGTAGAGCCACGGGTCGTAACACATCTGAAATGTAACGTCCACTGTTCAAAGTGCCGTTAATGCGAACAAGAGGTGACCGAGACGTGTAACCAATGGCACCCCATACCATCACGCCTGGTGATACGCCAGCATGGCGATGACAAATACACGCTTACAATGTGCGTTCACCGCGATGTCGCCAAACACTGATGCGACCATTATGATGCTGTAAACAGAACCTGGATTCATACGAAAAAATGACGTTTTGCCATTCGTGCACCCAGGTTCGTCGTTGAGTACACCATCGCAGGCGCTCCTGTCTGTGACGCAGCGTCAAGGGTAACCGCAGCCACGGTCTCCGAGCTGATAGTCCATGCTACTGCAAACGTCCTCGAACTGTTCGTGCAGATGGTTGTTGTCTTGCAAACGTCCCCATCTGTTGACTCAGGGATCGAGACGTGGCTGCACTATCCGTTACAGCCATGCGGATAAGATGCCTGTCATCTCGACTGCTAGTGATACGAGGCCGTTGGGATCCAGCACGGCGTTCCGTATTACTCTCCTGAACCCACTGATTCCATTTTCTGCTAACAGTCACTGGATCTCGACCAACGCGAGCAGCAATGTCACGATACGATAAACCGCAATCGCGATAGGCTACAATCCGACATTTATCAAAGTTGGAAACGTGATGGTACGCATTTCTCCTCCTTACACGAGGCATCACAGCAACGTTTCAGCAGGAAAAGTGGGTCAGCTGCTGTTTGTGTATGAGAAATCGGTTGGAAGCTTTCCTCACGTCAGCACGTTGTAGATGTCGCCACCGGTGCCAACCATGTGTGAGTGCTCTGAAAAACTAATCATTTGCATATCACAGCATCTTCTTCCTGTCGGTTAAATTTCGCGTCTGTAGCACGTATTCTTCGTGGTGTAGCAATTTTAATGGCCAGTAGTGTATTTCTGCTTTTTCTGTATGCAGTACAAATATGCGATATGGTGCCTCCTGAACCACAGAAGAATTCGGCTGCCTTGGGTAGGGAAGCAGCCATGCTATGAGCACCAGCAGGTTGCTCCCATTCGAATGCACTGATCTCCGACATAAGGCACTAACAAGTACACAGAACACCACTCTGACCACGACTGACTCTTGGAAGGTACTGGAGATATTCCGGTCTAAAGTCAAGCACCGGCACGAACGTCAAGAACTTTAGAGCAGAGAGGGCTGTGAAACGACGTCAGCCAATAACACGCTGACGGACCCCTCTCTAGGACGACAATGAGACAGCAGCAGCATTTACACAGAGGATATAAGCTCTGCGCAGCGCCGCCTGGTTGCAGCCCAGTTGAAGACTAGCCGTTCTACGAACTCTATAGCACCGACTTAGGAACTGTATTTTTTTCACTTGTATTACGAATTATATACACTGATGAGACATCTTATTTCTCTGTCGTCCATTGCTTGCGACATTTCTGTATTTCACAGAGTCAAGTACTGTAATCTTTTCCTTTTGTAATAAACTTTATTAATAAGATTTGCTTGAATTATTTTCTAGCGATCCGATAAAGTAGGTTTCCTAGGCACCCTATATTTGAAGTGTAGGCAGGACACAGCAGAAGACATCGTGCAGATGCTGTTCGCAGTCAAACACTTCAGCGCAACCTGCAGGTTGCATTTATGGTCAAGGTGTTCTGTCCAACCTCTGTACATTTATTAACACACTTTGACGCCGAGCGCATGTACCAGGTGACATAAGTGACGTATTCAGCACTCAGATTACCAAAATACAAAACTTAATATTTAAAGCAATAGAATATACGATAAAATAATGTAACCCTATGAATTTCTTCAATTTTACAATAAAACAAATTACAGTCGTGTACCTATGCAAAAACAGGAAAAATATACTATTTGGAGATAATTTTGTAAAAGTATGTAGAAGATGGCAGATTATGACATTTGCAAGCTGAGGGCCCATCAGAGAAGAAGTTTTGACATGATTTAAACATAACACAATTCGGTGAATATTGGAGACACACAAAAAAATACCCATTGAGATAGAACGTAGAATAAATGTAATTTCTTCATATATTTACAAATGCACGACAGTGCGCAGTACCCTTATGTTACAAAAAGCTGCGTCGAAAATGTGATTTTTCAGGGATGACATCTCGGGTTCTGTTGATCACAGAAATAAGGGGTCAACAGTTTTGGGTAGCCGTCGGCCTAGCTCCCCATTTGTATACTTATCGGAAGAACTGGCATACTGCACCTGTCCTACGCTATGGGCTCAAAATTAAAACATTACACATTTTCTTCAGCCAGGCAAATTGAGCTTTAGGTGTAGCACAGAGTTGACTTAAGTTGGCTTTTAAAAGCACCATTTCTTATTGTGTGATTACTGAGAAAAGACCAAAAACCACTATTTTTTGGATACGAGAAATACGAATTTGGGGATGGCCACTTCTGCAGTTTCTTTCCATGGCAGATCTTCGAAAATGTTATTATATGCTTTTAAGATAATATTCTCGGTGAACGTCGAAACTTTAATGGATATCGTAATTTGTTACTAAGACCCAGAGGTTCAAAGTAATCATACTTATTCCGTACAATATGCAGGTAATAACCGGTCTGACGTGTAAATGTAGTTTCATCATATGTTGTGGACACGTGGCAAGAGTTTTAGGGTCATCGAAGAGTTCGGAGGTCACCAAACAACGCTTCTAGTCAGCTTTTTTTCACCAATAAAACTTTATGACACCCTGTCTCTGTACAATGTGCACTTCACGCCTATTTAAATAAGCCCAAAGTGGTACTTCAGTAATAAAAATAGGCTAAAAAGGGTCTTAACATACGTGAAAAGAAGATGAGAGCAAAATGTCAAGTAAAACTGGGAAGACTGAAATTCAGTAAAATACTTGTAACAACATTTTTACTCTTTTATGACACAAATCATAAACCAAGCGTTTTTGATGAATTGCAGTTGAGGAGCTTAGTACTAAAACAACGTAAAACCAACTATTGTGTGTTAACCTTACATTATGCGTACTTATTTGTTGTCAAAACTTTGCTGATCTGTAGGATTCGTTGTATACAGGGTGTTTCCGTAAGAGCGTGAAAAAGTTTAACAGCACGTAGAGGATGCTCCAATGAACAGTTTGAGGTCCGGAAGCTGCGGTCTTAAGGAGATATGGAAGTAAACTTGTCTACCGCTTTGTCTAGTATTACTGTTTTCCAGCTTATTTACAACTAACATGCGTACAAGTTAACACGTACTGTGTTGTGTATTTACATGTACATTCTTTATTTCCTGCAAAGAAACAAGGAGGACGAGCCTGGTTTCTGGAAAGTCATGATGCAGGTTTTATTTACTTTACTTGTCCATGAGATGGCTCTGTTGTATCGTATTTACATTGTCCCATTACAGAACGTGCTATAAATCAACGACAGACCTATTCATTACTCAGTGCTACCCAGAGATGTTCAGTACAATACGATGGAGCAGCACCAGCACAGTTTCGCGGAACTCATGGACATGCACCTTGTGTATGGGGAAGTACGTTGCAATGCTCTCGCTGCTGGAAGGTTGTAAAGGGGAACGATTTCCTAACAGGCATCACCCGTCAAAACGAGTGCTTATTTCTTTCGATCGACGAATGCGGGAGACTGGTTCACTGGAAAGAAGAAACGAGGGACTTAGCAACGTCACGACCACCCGCACATCCGATTTTGAAGAGGATGTGCTGGAACGCGTTGCAGCGGTCCCCACTGTAAGTACTCGTCGTATTGCATGTGAAATGGGCGCTGCACATACTAGCGTGTGGCGAGTACTCCATGAACAACAGTTATATCCAGATCACCCACAATGAGTCCACGCAATACTTGTGACTGACTTTGCACCAAGCGTCACATTGTCTCAGTGGCTGCTCCAACAATGGACTGATCGATCAGATTTCCTATAAATCGTGCTGTATACTGAAGAAGCCTAATGATCATTATGGTATTTAGAACAACAGGAACAGCTATGTGTGAGAAGAGGAAAACCCTTACGCTGCAGTAGAGTCACACAATCAAGAATGTTTTGCTGTGAATACCTGGGCCGGCATAGTAGGCGACAATCTCATTGGGCCATATCTTCTGTTTGGCCGTCTGAACGGTCACCTGTACGTGAGGATCATGTAAAGAGTTCTACCAGAGTTGTTGCAGAACGTACCCTTCGTTGTTCGTGAGAGGATGTGGATACAATGTCACGGTGCACCGCCTCACTGAAGTGTGGATGTTCGCAACCATCTCAGTGCTGTATTTCCTGGTCAGTGGCCTGGAAGGGGAGGGGGGGGGGGGAGGGGGGGCTACGAGGTCACCTGACCTGAATCGCCGCGCAATCTCAGGCGCATTGTCACGGTCGCGTGGCTACCCCCGTCGGAGGTTCGAGTCCTCCCTCGGGCTTGGGTGTTTGTGTGTCGTTCATAGCGTAAGTTAGTTTAAGTTAGAATTAATAGTGTGTTGGCTTAGGGACCGATGACCTCAGCAGTTTGGTCCCATCAGTCCTTCCCACAAATTTCCAAAATTTTGACCTGAATCCCCTAAATTATTTCCAATGGTAATATCTAAACTCACTTGTGTATGAGACTCTAGTCGATGTGGAGATGGAATTAGTTCCCAGAATTGTTATGCCTGTGATGTGATTCGAAACACACCAGGGATATTTGTCATGGTGCGTCATGCCCTGTTACATTTTTGCACACTCTTACGGAAACACCCTGCATAAGCTTCATACGCTGCCGTAGCAGACAAAAGAAGCGAACCAGCGGAAAAATGCCCCTGTCGGAGGGCAAGGAGGTGGATAAGTTCGACTTGAAAAAAATTGACAGAAAATTCGGAAACCTACTGCCTCAGTTCTCCTCATTCCTCAACAAAAATTTTGACATACGAACATAATCGCGCTTTTTTGTGCTGAAAGAGAGCAGCAGAGAGACAGAGAAAGTGGAATACGAAGAGCACAGTACCAGTAGGAGAGAAAGAGCGAGGACCCAGTGATGGTGCGAGAGAGAAAGTGTCAGTGGAAGAGAGAGAGAGATGGATGAAGAAAATAGCAGTGGACGCCAAAGAGAGAGGAGATATTAATGTTCTTTCCTTTGGGAGGGAGGGAGGGGGGGCACAGTCAGTCATGTAGAATATTTTGAACCAAATTTTCGTCGTTTGACTGTTAATTGTTCATTTATTTTACACAATAATGATTTCGGCTTTATGGTAATTCTCGAGTGCATGCTGAAATGTATGACCTGGCTGTGACCTGCCATCGTCGAAGCAAGATATTTCTGGTCTTACAGACCAGTTGCATTTTTTCACTGCGCACTGTGTCAGCCGTATTATGTATCTTCGAATGTACTCCTATATTGCAATACTACAACTAATCTTATAAGACCAGAAATTTCCGCAGGAGCTCGCAATTGGCTTTCTTGAAAGCCATAGGCCTGTAGTGAACAGTCAGAACCTCAAAACGGCCGAGATGCTAAGGACGAGTGCGAGGTGCAACCGAAGAGCCGCGATTATCGAAAGTCTTCGCTTTGGGAGTTCGCCCACTAAAATAGTTCGATTCTTCGGGTACCCGGGATCAACTTCAAATGGTTCAAATGGCTCTGAGCACTATGGGACTTAACAGCTATGGTTATCAGTCCCCTAGAACTTAGAACTACTTAAACCTAACTAACCTAAGGACATCACACACATCCATGCCCGAGGCAGGATTCGAACCTGCGACCGCAGCAGCCGCGCGGCTCCGGACTGAGCGCCTAGAACCGCTAGACCACCGCGGCCGGCCGGGATCAACTGTTCAAGATAATTGTGGCCAAGTATAATGCTTCAGAGAAGCCTCGGGAAAGCTCCACTAATCCGGCGAAGATACGTCATTCGAGGAAACGCGTGTCACGAACTGCGGCAATCATCGAAAAGGCCCAAGCGCTGATTTCGAAGGACACTGGGCGATCGCTGAGGAAACTGGCGTCAGTATTGAATGTCAGGGGGCGAACAATTCGTCCTCAGATGGCAGAGAAGGACCTCATAAGAGCCATTTTGTCCAAAACTGACTCTCGAATAACGTTGACATGTTCTAGTCAAAGGAGTTCTGGCCACCGAATAGCCCGTATTTGAACCACAGCGACTACTATCTTTGGAGCGTAGCCGAAAGAGTTACCAATGAGAGGTACCTCAACGTCGTATTTCTACGAACTGCTATAGAGGCAGCATTCGCAAATATGGACAGCGTTGTTTTAAAGAGTGCGTGCGATCGCTTCAGGACAAGATTGGAGACGGTCGGTGCGGCTGAAGGGGGTTACATCGTGCAATGCTACTCTTGAAAGATGCCACTACTTATGTGTAAAAGTATTTTCATTTTCATTTGTATTTTGTTCTAATAAATTTGCTTTTTAAAAAAATGTTTTATTTGTCCTGATTTAAGCCCCGCACCCAGTTATTTTAACATTTCAATATGAACTTGAAAATGGCCATACAGCCGAAATCACGACTGTGTGAAGCAAATGTTAACAGGCAAATGGTGAAAACTTAAAAAAGGAGGAGAGAGAGAGAAAGGAGATATTGATGGTCAGTGAGAGACAGTGGGAGTAAGAGAGAAGGAGACAGTCAACATGCATTGAGATAGAAATGGTGGGAGGGAAAGGGAAAGACGAGACAGTGTAGACAAAATAGAGATCTGAGTGGACACCATACACAAGTTTTGACGGGGGGCAGGGGAGGGGAGTGGGGGATCTCGACCTCCCAGACCGAACAACAAGAAGGTATGGGAGAGGGCACGTTTTGGACTGAAATTTTAAACATGTGAGTACAGGGAAAAAATAACTTGGACGTCCCAGAATTTTAGAGCTGCCGAGGTGTTGTGGAGACAGTGGCAGTGGCAAAGAAAGGCAAAGGGAGACAGCGTCAGTGAGAGAGGAGACAGTGGAACTGGGATATACAGTAAATCAGCGGGACAAAAAAAGAGACAGTGAGAGGGAGGCGTATACAGACGTGGCGGTGAGAGGGAGGCTTAAACACAAAGAGATATTAGGCAAAAGGATTTAGAATATTGTGCGTTAAAAGAGCATGTGTTCACAAACCAAAATTTTTGGTGAGGAAAGAGGAATGAAGGCTGATGCAGCTGATTCCCCTCTTTTCTATTAGTCTTTTAAAGGGGAACATATTCGCCTTTTATGTGCCCCGACAGGAGCACTTTACCGCTGTTTTATATTCTGGTACTATACGTTGCACGAGATATCACGGATGAGGTTCGGGCGAATTAACAGTTGTTCGTGATGCAATAGAATGAATCAGAGAACGCTGTAGTATACACATGTGTATCATCGAGCCACTATTAAGAGTACTAACTTCAGTTGCAATTTGGACGCAGTATTATCTTCTATTGCAGAACATGTGAACATTCACATTCCTAGTTTTCTGATGTAGAGGACAAGAATACAGTGTCTGCTAATGCTTCGTTTTCTGTACAAAAGGCAGCGCTCAACCCTCTGACTTTAGATGCGTTAGCTTCAGCTGTTTTTCTTACCACGGTCACAGTATATTGTCTGTAAAATTTGTTTACTTGATTAACGCATGTAACTTAGTTTCTCTACGAAAGCGAGGAAAGACAGGCTTCCTAATTACAGAACAGGCAATGAAAGTTAAATTCGCTACCTCCAGTAGGCAACTTTTCTCCAAGCACTTTTTCTGCATTCACATTTCTGGTTTTCCCACGCATTTTCAGTCAGAATTAGAGTAGATTGTGCTATCTACAAACAACATTTATAAACATATTTGCAGTATTTATTATATTTAATCATAATAACTTGACACATGGAAAACAGTAGCGTACGTGAGTGATGCGCCCTTGCTAAGATCATGCTCTAAATTTCACACTCGTTTTGCAGTAAAGTACTTCCAATACGTTTATTACATCACAGTGTAAGTTCAAAACGATGCATTACTCAACATTTCTTTATGAAGAAAAATGTTTAATTTGATGCCCTCTATTATTTCAGAAAATTAATAATAGCTATTATGATACGTCTTGTATAATGTTCTATTTCAATCAAAATTATTTGGAATGTAGTACAACAAAAAAAAAATAGTCGTAGACCCTTCCTCCAGTGCCTCACTGCAACTTCGAAAGAACAAACGCACCAGATAAATCATGAAGGAGTGTGCAAAGATTAAATAAACTGAGAAACAATACTTGATCCATGACGCTTTAATGGATTTGAAGACTCAAAGTATAGTAAGAAATTGGTTTGTAAAGTAGTGACAAAGACGGTAGTCAGGAGGGGAAGACCACCACACTAGGGAATTGGATGATAGCTCAACCATGACCTACTTGGCAAGGGAGCAAACTGATAAGACTGACGAACTTACAAGCACTTACTCCACTTTTAAGCAAAAGGCTAAATATTATATTGATTTGTATAAAAAATTCCTGGTGCCAGTAATATTTACTGTAGCCAGTCGTTCCCTCACGTGCCCACACATTTCAGCAAACAGACATCAGTGCAGTCTCGTGTAAACCTCCATTATTCATACAGCGGATGGCATATTATAACCTACTTTCCTTTAACAATGTCAACGGCGCTTTGCAAGCCTTTCTTTCGGGAAATGTTTCATCTAACATTTTCACTGTCTCATATCGGGCTTTCAAGGTAGGCACTCGATTGTCAATAATGACATAAAATGTATTTATTCTGAATAAAGCTGTTTCTGGTTTCACCATGAAATGATTTCCTCCCCTCAGTGCCCACCTCTAGAAATTCAGGATCGATATTAATTGCATTTGCAACAACTCTAGGTCAGGCGAAATGGCGCCCCAGTATTCGCTAAGATACTATAAGTCAATAAGCTCTCAGACCGTCTTACCTCAACATACTTGGTAGTACTACGAGCTTGTAGTAATTCGCTTCTCTAGTCAATTGGTGCCAACAACTTTAGCTAAACAGATGTCATCATCAAACACCTGAATGACCTCACATAATCCAAAACACGCCATGTCACAGAAGGTACTTCAGCTGACAAATTTAACTTATCGAGAGTTTCAACAGCAATGGCAAGCTTATCCCAGTGAGCTCCAATTGATATTGCATCGTCAGCCCCAGTATTCCAACGGATATCAGACATGGAATATAAAGATCTTACAACACACTATTTCAGAATTTTCTATCGTTGTAGACTGCCGCTGAACAGGTTGTAAAAAGGCTGAATCTCTGAACAAATTACCTTCTCGTGGGAACGTTTAGTTCATTGTGCTCCACATAAGGCTTTGCAGGCACATGGAGAATATTTTACAAGAGGGTTTCACTGAAGAAAATGTTTCTGAACTCCTTCATATGACTCTCTAACATTATTTCCGGTATCTTAACGTCATCCGTGGCAGTCACTAATAGGAACTGAGTGTTTCACAAGTGTCGATCGAATTAAATGTGCAATAGCAATTCTCGTTTTCTCATTACAACCTACGAATTCCAAAAACCATTTATTTATTTCATATTCATCAGTTCCCTTATCGAAGTCAGCATAACGCAGGACGAATGTTGTTTCTCAATACGTTTTGAATCAGGAGTTGCAGCAACAGTAACTGAATAATGCTTCCCATTTTCCGTATGTTCCAATATGGCACCACTGACATGATCAGGACAACTAGAAATATGTTAATGCTGAATATCACTTGACAGGTAATATGCACTGAAACGCTTGCTAATGTGTTGGATCATAGTAGACTCAAGGGTTATAATATCCAGATGAAATTTCCATTATTTGGATCAGCAATTTTCTGAGCTGAACCTCTGACCGCCAAGCCTCTCGGATCAGAAAATAATATCACATCACATAACATGAAAGTTCCAATGCATGTTGGCTGTTCTACAGAGGAACAAACGAACGTTAGCTCTTCACTTCCGAGCATCAGCATAGGCATGGGCAAGAAACATCGATACATCAAAATATCGATATTCCTCCAAAGTAATCGTTGATATTCAAGTTAGCGATTTGCCGAATTTCTATATTTAATACTTAATATCGAAAGGGATATATTTTTGTCTGTCTTTTCTTGATTCATAGGCACTATAGTTCTCATCAGCAGATTTCTTGACCATTCCAACTATCACCAACCTTTGCAATCGGACAATAAATGTCTTACAATGAACTTAATTCAATTTTATTTTCAGTACTACAAATGAGCACCAGATATGAACCCAACTGCATCTATACTACAAACTCGTGAAAACTTGTTAATTTCTTGCGTCACTTCTACCATTGCAAATGATAAGTACAAGGTGCAAAATGCACACACTTGATGACAGCATTGTATGAGAAACATGGAAATTATCACTTCCCGCTCCCAGCTATGAGGCAGAATGTAAGCTTGTCTTACCCCCTGATCGCCTGGATCAAGAAAAGATAGACGGTGGAGGTAACTTACACTTGGCACAAAACTCACACACATTGCTGCACCTTCTCTGCCTCGTGATGACTGGGTGTTGTGTGCTGTCCTTAGGTTAGTTAGGTTTAAGTGGTTCTAAGTTCTAGGGGACTGATGACCATAGATGTTAAGTCCCATAGTGCTCAGAGCCATTTGAACCATTGCTGCACTGGTATTTAATGGATAATGGCCTCTGTTGTCTTAACTGTTTATAGTGAGAAGATATTTCATTCTCAGAACACAGATCAGAAGTGTTTCACTTGTAAGAAGCCAATTAGATTAGATTAGATTAGTACTTGTTCCATAGATCATGAATACGACACTTCGTAATGATGTGGAACATGTCAGGTTAATAAAAGGTGTCTATACAAGATATTACATTAGACAAAGTATTACATGACACTCAATATTTTACATTTTTTTGTGGAGGTTGGGAAATTACCCACTTACGATATCCAAAAATTCATCTAATGAGTAGAAGGAGTTGCCATTAAGAAATTCTTTTAATTTTTCTTTTAAATGCTATGTGGCTATCTGACAGACGTTTAATGCTATTAGGTAAGTGCCCAAAGACTTTTGAGGCAGCGTAATTTACCCCCTTCTGAGCCAAAGTTAGATTTAACCTTGAGTAGTGAAGAGCATCCTTCCTCCTAGTGTTGTAGCCATGTACACTGCTATCACTTTTGAATTCGTTCGAATTGTTAATAACAAATTTTATACGAGAATATATATATTGTGAGGCTACAGTGAAGATTTCTAGCTCTTTAAAAAGGTGTCTGCAGGATGATCTTGGATGAGCTCCAGCAATTATTCTGATTACGTGCTTTTGTGCAATGAACACTCTTTTACTCAATGATGAGCTACCCAAGAATATGATGCCATACGAAAGCAGAGAATGAAAATAGGCGTGGTAAGCTAATTTACTCAGATGTATATCGCCAAAATTTGCAATGACCCTAATAGCATAAGTAGCTAAACTAAAACGTTTCGGCAGATCCTCAGTGTGTTTTTTCCAGTTCAATCCCTCATCAATGCACACACCTAGAAATTTTGAATATTCTACCTTAGCTACCGATTTCTGATCGAAATCTATATTTATTAATGGGGTCATTCCATTTACTGTGTGGAACTGTATATACTGTGTTTTGTCAAAGTTTAATGAGAGCCCATTTGCAGAGAACCACTTAATGATTTCCTGAAAAACATCGTTTACAATTTCACGAGTTAATTCTTGTCTGTCGGGTGTGATAGCTATACTTGTATCATCGGCAAAAATTACCAGCTTTGCATCCTCGTGAATATAGAATGGCAAGTCATTAATATATATATAGAACAGCAGAGGACCCAAGACCGAACCTTGCGGCACCCCATTCTTGATTGTTTCCGAGTTTGAGAAATCACCATTTTTTGCATATTATGTGAATTGTTTATTTCAACATTCTGCACTCTTCCAGTTAGGTATGATTTAAACCATTTGAGCACTGTCCCATTCATACCACAGTACTTGAGCTTATCTAGAAGTATTCCATGATTTACACAGTCAAAAGCGTTTGATAGATCACAAAAAATCCCAACGGGTGACTTCTGGTTACTCAGAGCAGAGATACTTCTCTATCTTCAACCGTTTCCCTTCTACCGGCTCGTCATTTGTCAGGCACATCTGGCACGAACAGTGTTCCCAAGAAACAAGAACTGCGCAACTCAGTGTAGAATATCGCACCAAGTGTGCCATCTAACACCGATACGGCGAAGCCATTCACGCAGTACCTACAACATCCGCCGAACAATGACTCAATCTTTTTCTTTTTTTTGAGGGGGTGGGTGGTCATCAGTCTTCTGACTGGTTTGATTGGGCCCGCCACGAATTCCTCTCCTGTGCCAATCTCTTCATCTCAGAGTAGCATTTGCAATCTAACGCCCTCCTACCAGCTACGAATTAATTTTTGAGGTATTCTACTGTTATTAGCTAGTTATCGCGACGTGACATACTATATACATTGGCTTCTGTCTCGGGTTCTTCGGCCGACGTTCATCTAATGATTTTTCTGACGTTTCGCCAGCACGAGTGGCTGGCATTGTCAAAGCTTCACCCTCCATTGCCGGTGGTGAACTGGAGCCGAGCTCGCGGGCGCAGACTGTATGTACCTGGCGCGCCAACGTCCGAGGGCTTCTCCGCGGTCATTTCCGGTGCGGTTCTCCTCTTGCTACCTGCGACGGTCGTTCGCTGCAGTACGGGAAGCCAGGATCCGTTGACCTTAAGGCTTTCCTCTTTCTTGTTCAAACTGTTCGCGTGTTTTTGTATTTCTACAGCTTCTCTGAACAAGCGCGTGTGATAGTGGTTCTCTACAGCCAGAACTTCCGTGTCGGCGAATCTTATTACGTGGTCGGTCTCATTCAGTGCGTGTTCTGCCACGGCCGATTTCTCCACCTGCCCCAACCTGCAATGTCGCTTATGCTCCTTGATCCTGGTGTTAATGGATCGTCCAGTCATCCCGACATAAACTTTTCCGCATGTGCATGGTATGCGGTATATTCCCGACATTGCGAGTGGGTCTCTTTTCTCCTTCGCCGATCTAAGACACTCTTTGATCTTCCTTGTCGGTTTGAAGATCGTCTTTACGCCATGTTTGCGCAATATACGGCCGATTCTGTCCGTCACTCTGGGAATGTATGGCAGAAAGGCCGTACCCGACATTTCTTTTTCTGGTTCCTTACTTCGCCGAGTGTTTGGCTCAGTTACACTTCTAATATAATTTGTGGAGTACCCATTGCTCCTCAGGACTGTTTCCAGGTGTTGCATTTCTCGTTTGAGGTGTCGCAGCTCACATATTCGTCCTGCTCTCGTTACGAGCGTACTAATCATGCCCCTTTTCTGGCTCGGGTGGTGGTTTGACAGTTTGTGCAGGTATCGGTCCGTGTGAGTCGGTTTTCGATACACGCTGTGTCCCAGGTTTTCGCCGTCCCTTGTGACCAGCACATCTAGAAATGGCAGTTTCTTATCCTTTTCTACTTCCATGGTAAATGTTATGTTGGCATGGAGGCTGTTCAAGTGTCTTAGGAAGTCACCGAGCTGTTCTTCACCATGGCTCCACACCACGAAAGTATCATCGACGTACCTGTACCACACCTTAGGTTTGCAAGTCGCCGAGTCCAGTGCCTGTGCTTCGAATTGTTCCATGAAGAAGTTGGCCACCACTGGACTGAGAGGACTACCCATGGCGACGCCTTCCAGCTGTTCGTAGAAGTCGCCATTCCACGTGAAATAGCTCGTGGTGAGACATGCATGGAAGAGCTTTCTGATGTCTAGCGGGAAAATGGAACCGATGTGCTCCAGAGCGTCACTGAGTGGCACTTTCGTAAATAACGAAACAACATCAAAGCTGACCAGGATGTCGTTTGGTGCAGGTTTCAGTTTCTTCAGCTTCTCAATGAAATGTCCTGAGTCCTTAATGTATGTGTCGGTCTTCCCCACGTGTGGTTGGAGCAGAGAGGCCAAGTGTTTTGCCAGCTTATATGTCGGTGATCCAGGAGCGCTAACGATCGGTCTCAGTGGAACGTTGTTCTTATGGATCTTGGGTAATCCATACAGCCGAGGTGGTAGGGCTTCTGTGTTGCGCAGGTTTCTCTGTATGTCCGCCGGCAGAGAAGACGCCTTGATCAATCGATTCGTATTCCGTGTGATACGTTGCGTCGGATCTGCGCTTAGTTTTCGGTACGTCGTCGGATCTAATAGGTCTCGGATCTTTTGCTCATAATCTTCGGTCTTCATTACGACGGTCGCATTCCCCTTATCGGCAGGCAGTACCAATATACTCTTGTCGGCGTTGAGATTCTTAATGGCTTGTACCTCTTCTTTCTTCAGGTTGCAAGCTGGCGGTTTTGCTCGGCGCAGTATCCTGGCTGTTTCCGTGCGTATTTCCTCTGCCCTTTCACAAGGAAGGGCACGAATGGCTGCTTCGGTGTTGGCAATGATGTCCTCCATAGGTATGGTTCTCGGGATGATAGCGAAATTCCCTCCTTTTTGAAGAACAGACACTTCCTCTTCGGTCAATTGTCGTTCAGTGAGGTTGACCACTGTGTGTGACATGTCGGGAGTCGCCGTGTCGGTCTGCTTCCGGCATCTTTCAAACTTTTTCTTCTGTCGCTCGGTGCAGCGCTCGAGTTCGTTCTGCATACTCCTGTGAGTGATGCTGTCGATCTTGTCCCAGTCGTCTCGATGCATTCTGCTACTTAGTTGATAGAAAATGTCCAGAAGTTCCTGATCCGTTCTTGCCAAGTCTCTCCGTGTTGTATGTATTCGCTCACGAAGAAAAGCTCGTTCCATTCTGTCGTAGATACGATGTGCTTGGGCGGTGGTGAATAGGCGCTTGCATCTCAAGAACTTCGGTGTAGCACATTCATCTCGGCACCGTGACAGAAAGGCGAGAGAGGACATCAGTCGCGCTTTCTTCTTCCGTCGTTGGTCAAGGCGTCGGTACAATCTGCAAATCTCCTCCCCGTAGAGGCGTAATACAAAATTGTTGAGGCTTTCGTGGCCACTTGTTGACAAACTGCCTATTGGCTTCTGTCTCGGGTTCTTCGGCCGACGTTCATCTAATGATTTTTCTGACGTTTCGCCAGCACGAGTGGCTGGCATTGTCAAAGCTTCACCCTCCATTGCCGGTGGTGAACTGGAGCCGAGCTCGCGGGCGCAGACTGTATGTACCTGGCGCGCCAACGTCCGAGGGCTTCTCCGCGGTCATTTCCGGTGCGGTTCTCCTCTTGCTACCTGCGACGGTCGTTCGCTGCAGTACGGGAAGCCAGGATCCGTTGACCTTAAGGCTTTCCTCTTTCTTGTTCAAACTGTTCGCGTGTTTTTGTATTTCTACAGCTTCTCTGAACAAGCGCGTGTGATAGTGGTTCTCTACAGCCAGAACTTCCGTGTCGGCGAATCTTATTACGTGGTCGGTCTCATTCAGTGCGTGTTCTGCCACGGCCGATTTCTCCACCTGCCCCAACCTGCAATGTCGCTTATGCTCCTTGATCCTGGTGTTAATGGATCGTCCAGTCATCCCGACATAAACTTTTCCGCATGTGCATGGTATGCGGTATATTCCCGACATTGCGAGTGGGTCTCTTTTCTCCTTCGCCGATCTAAGACACTCTTTGATCTTCCTTGTCGGTTTGAAGATCGTCTTTACGCCATGTTTGCGCAATATACGGCCGATTCTGTCCGTCACTCTGGGAATGTATGGCAGAAAGGCCGTACCCGACATTTCTTTTTCTGGTTCCTTACTTCGCCGAGTGTTTGGCTCAGTTACACTTCTAATATAATTTGTGGAGTACCCATTGCTCCTCAGGACTGTTTCCAGGTGTTGCATTTCTCGTTTGAGGTGTCGCAGCTCACATATTCGTCCTGCTCTCGTTACGAGCGTACTAATCATGCCCCTTTTCTGGCTCGGGTGGTGGTTTGACAGTTTGTGCAGGTATCGGTCCGTGTGAGTCGGTTTTCGATACACGCTGTGTCCCAGGTTTTCGCCGTCCCTTGTGACCAGCACATCTAGAAATGGCAGTTTCTTATCCTTTTCTACTTCCATGGTAAATGTTATGTTGGCATGGAGGCTGTTCAAGTGTCTTAGGAAGTCACCGAGCTGTTCTTCACCATGCTGGTCACAAGGGACGGCGAAAACCTGGGACACAGCGTGTATCGAAAACCGACTCACACGGACCGATACCTGCACAAACTGTCAAACCACCACCCGAGCCAGAAAAGGGGCATGATTAGTACGCTCGTAACGAGAGCAGGACGAATATGTGAGCTGCGACACCTCAAACGAGAAATGCAACACCTGGAAACAGTCCTGAGGAGCAATGGGTACTCCACAAATTATATTAGAAGTGTAACTGAGCCAAACACTCGGCGAAGTAAGGAACCAGAAAAAGAAATGTCGGGTACGGCCTTTCTGCCATACATTCCCAGAGTGACGGACAGAATCGGCCGTATATTGCGCAAACATGGCGTAAAGACGATCTTCAAACCGACAAGGAAGATCAAAGAGTGTCTTAGATCGGCGAAGGAGAAAAGAGACCCACTCGCAATGTCGGGAATATACCGTATACCATGCACATGCGGAAAAGTTTATGTCGGGATGACTGGACGATCCATTAACACCAGGATCAAGGAGCATAAGCGACATTGCAGGTTGGGGCAGGTGGAGAAATCGGCCGTGGCAGAACACGCACTGAATGAGACCGACCACGTAATAAGATTCGCCGACACGGAAGTTCTGGCTGTAGAGAACCACTATCACACGCACTTGTTCAGAGAAGCTGTAGAAATACAAAAACACGCGAACAGTTTGAACAAGAAAGAGGAAAGCCTTAAGGTCAACGGATCCTGGCTTCCCGTACTGCAGCGAACGACCGTCGCAGGTAGCAAGAGGAGAACCGCACCGGAAATGACCGCGGAGAAGCCCTCGGACGTTGGCGCGCCAGGTACATACAGTCTGCGCCCGCGAGCTCGGCTCCAGTTCACCACCGGCAATGGAGGGTGAAGCTTTGACAATGCCAGCCACTCGTGCTGGCGAAACGTCAGAAAAATCATTAGATGAACGTCGGCCGAAGAACCCGAGACAGAAGCCAATAGGCAGTTTGTCAACAAGTGGCCACGAAAGCCTCAACAATTTTGTATACTATATACACTTGAACTGGAAACAGTGTCAGTGCAGAATGGACACGGTACCCACGCTGTTATATGTGTGCCTGTGATAGTGTGCAAAAAACGCTAATGTTTTAATAACAGTGTTTGGCTTGGCTTCGAGTTGATTTGAGTTTCGAGAACAACTATGGATTTTCTTTTTTTTTTTCAAATCAAGGTAACAACGAACCCGTTTCTTGCAACTTGTGTGGTAAAACTTATAAAACTTGTGGTAACATGGCCAACTTGGCCATTCATCTGGAACTTAAACATCATTTTGCCTACTTGCAAATAGCGAAAAAAGCAAAGTCGGAGTCGTCAGTGCCAACTCCATCAACATTTGCAAACTGGCAAATGACTTCTGGTGAAGATGATGTCGACTGTGCAACTTCATATTTTTCAGTAATGGGTACTGTTGACGATTTAAATATTATATAATTGTCACACAAAATTAATGTTAAAAAGTTATTTACGCCCAGATTTTTCTTAATGAAAATTTTATTTTACTTTCTCGTTGATATCGAAGTACACACACAGTACTAAATATTACAATTCTGAATTACATACTAGGTAAAAAATCATTTCGCCTCTCTCTCCCTCCCACTTCACACATGAAGATCGTAATATTAATTATGCTTTCCAAGTTCTACGTGTATCTTTTTGTTTTTAGGCTACATTGTGCAGTAATAATGGTCCAAAAGTCACAGCCAGTTCAAAGGCAGAGATCTCTTTTCTACAAGGCTCTCATGTAAAGAAAAGAAAGCAACTGACCCTAAGAGATTGTTTTTATAGACGTGCAAAATTTGAAGGTAAATTGAGAGTGCTGTACTTTGATTTTAAATCTGGATTTGTCGAAGACATTTATCTTTCACTCATAATTAAAATCCAGTTGTAACAAAAAATTATCTGAACAGGTTAGGATGATTAAGTTTCGATTTTGTTTTACTATCGTTGTACTGAAATTAACAAGTCATAGTGGTAAATACTAAATTTCAGTGAGGCCTTTGCCAAGCTTTAAAACATATTACCAATTTGTGTCTAATTATTGATGCTAATATTTCTTATTCAGTAACAATTTTAATTTTTCAGAAGGTTGCCAAAAGCATTGTCACATTACACAAGCTTTGATCTACGTGTTTTGTAATGACAATGTGCCATTTGATGCGTGGAATACGGTGGAATGAAAAAATTTGTGCACAGAGCTTGTCTGCTCTATAAAATGCTTTCCAGAAAAAAGGTTTTCGAGTTTCATTTTCATTATTACATTTAACTGAGATGCAGAGTATAATGTATAGCAATTTATGTGATTGTTTTGCAATTAATATTTGTAATTTACATCTAAATCGTGGGTAACTCAGTCAGTAGTCAGAAATACAACATAACAAAGGCCATTCTTTAAAAACTCTGATTGAAGCAAAATTTGTTTCTTTTACAAGTGACATACGAACTATCACCAACCACATAAGGAGTTCCTTGGTACTGACAGTTCACTTGCTTGACAACATCTGTGGCTCTTCTGTGCTTCAAAACATAAATGTATCTGCAGACAGACTGTCTCAGGTAAGCTTTGTTTAATAAGGAGGTAGGCCTACTTTCTAAATTATTACTTGAAGTATATCAAGATGACCAGGTTATGAATAAAAAGAATATTTATATCGTAACTGTACCGAATACTCTTTCATGATGAGCATTATGTTTTTAGGCACACACAGGACAGTACATCAGAGATTGCTGGGAGGTACTTACAGAAGACTTTGGCATAAAAAAATTAAATTATGTATCTTTATACTGACGGTGGTGCAAATGTAACTGCAGCCTGTAATAAAACTGACTATGGTGAGATAAATGCACTAACCGATCTTGGCTCATATAAGTGAACGATACCGCAGCGAAGACATAAAAACTAAAAATCCGCTACTACATAGGTATCCGAAAATGTTTAAATGTCAACTTTTATAAATACTTAATGTAATTACGGCGATTATTATGGGCATCTCAAAGCAGATAGATAGTTAATTGTTTTATTTATGAAATGTATGTTCCAAAGATTTTTTTTAAATAACTACAACGATATATGATAGTAATTTCTTTGCTACATGTTATTAACAGGAAAATCTTTGTTCTTTTCTGCAGTTGATTGTACGAGTTTGAGGATGGAGAACAAGTTATGTGTGTTTTATTGATTTGTATTGACAAGTGAAATGACCGAAAACATACGTGTAATTCTGCAGAAAGCTCGCCAGTGTTCGTATTATTATTGGAACATCAACCCGATCATCCTCTACACGATTGCAGAAAGACAAACCACAGAAAGGAAAAGCATAATGAGCAATCAGTGCACAACAAAGAAGAGCAACAAAAAAGACGAGTATTTTTATTATTAACAGAACTGATTATTTAAATTCTACTTCGCCCCTCACTCGCTGTAGTGTGTCACTATGTCAGCGAGGCAAGTGCTGTGAAAATGTGATCGGCCGCCCAAGTTATTAACTTACTCCAAACATTAGTAATCCAACTTTTGGCAACACCCCAGAGGGTGGGCACAGTCCGAAGCGGCTTGATTGTTTATCGAAGACGAGAAGAGTATGGTGCATCTACCAAATTTAACAGTCGCTGGTGCACTAAATGAGAACAGAATGTTTTAGTGCTTTGAAATCAGGTCAAAGCCATTATGACAAATTTTAAACGATCAGTTAATGCAATGGACTTGGTAAGAGCTGACCAGGAAGATTCTGTGCTGTCAGCACAAGATGGAACTCCTGCTTTGACATCCTAGAAAGATTTATAAGATTATCAGCAATTGTAGCCAACATTTTGGCTACAAAAAGTCAGTCAAATAGGTGTACATCTGATATGGCTGCAACATCGCATCTTAATGCGATAAGAGATCTTCTTGTTGACCTCGAGCCTTTCAAACATGCCACTGAAGAGGTTAGTCGCGCTAACTACGTGATTGCAAGATTATGTATTCCAATAACAAACCTACTTGGACAAGAAATGGAGCATGCATTTAGGAATGTATGTAAAAAAATTTGACTTCTTGTAGGAGTATTACACAGACTACTTCCTTCGGAAAAAAATATTTTTCTTGCCATAGCTACAATTTTTGATCCTCGGTTCAAGTGTATTCACTCTGATTGTCTCCTTGCAGTATCAGCTTCATTAATGGAAGTAAAAGAGGAAATTCACTTGGAGCATAGGCGGCTTGGTCATTTGTCACCTGAACAAAGAGCTTCAGATGCAACACAAGAAGGTTCCGGTGAGTTTTCAGTTTGGTCATGGCATGAAAAGCTGTTGTCCAAAAGACCAGTCACACAAGAAATTCCAAGCTCTGATTCTCTGCCAAACTAGGTAAAGCAATACTTCGATCAATCGCATCTAGAACCGAGTTCTGATCCTGTAAAGTTCTGGAGTAATATTCGCCATTTCAAATCTGCTTTGGCAGATTTTTACTGAAAAATATTGAATATGCCAAGCCTCTTCTGTTTCGTCTGAAAGACTGACTTCCTTAGTAAACTTGGTTGTTCCAGATAACAGAAGCAGACTTACAGGGGAACACATTAAATGAAGAGTTTTGTTAATGCCTGTTGGTGATGATTATTGGTTTCGTTAATTAGCTTTCCGTAGATAAGGATTTTATTGTACTTTGTACGTCTTTCATTGGTTACGTTTGGCTATAATAAAGTATTTGTCAAGTTTTAAACGTTTATTAATCATTTCTGTGGCTTCAATCATTTTTTTTAAATTCTTGTGAACATCTGAAGTGTCGACCGATATATAGAAATATCATTGTTTTTGTATCGATGTTATCAGTATAAATACAAATGTAGATAAGATATGCATCGATATTTTTAAAAATTTGCCCATTCCTACACCAACAAACCTCTTTCATGTCATTTCATTTCTTCACTTTCATGATTCTTGCAGGACAAATTTTTACAAATAGAAATATTTTGTTTTGTGTTTACTCTTGCTTGCAAAATATTTTCTGTGTACTATTTTCCTTGTAAACGACCTTGTGATGGAATCAGAAATGCCTTAATTCTGATTGTTTTTGGCGAACCTACCATCTTATAACGACGTTTCACAGCTGCTGATGTGAACATTTATTGGGAAAATATTTTGACAGGATTTCCAGCAACATTTAAAGGAAGTTTTTTTTCATAATGTGGGGCCACAGTAATAATATGTTTCTTTAAAGTCGGCACCGCCATTAGACTGTTTTTTATGTGCAGTGCTACATTTACACGATCATGATTTCGGCTTAAAATGCCATTATCAAGTGTTTTAATGTTATACAGTGCCTAAGATGGCATACTGTCGTATTTAAAATACACTATTAGACACATTATCTAAGGGTCAATATTTCTGGTAAAATAAATAGGATTTTACCAGCATTTTAAGCCGAAATCATGATCGTGTAAATGTAACACTGCAAATAAAAAAACAGTCTAATGGCGGTACTGACTTTAAAGAAATTTGAAGGAAGCACTTTTTCGACTCCATAACAATTTGATTTTAGTGCACAATATCTGAAGAAAATATAGTGTATCAAGATTAAATATGAAACAGAACTGTATGCAATGGGGGGGGGGGGGGGGAGGGGTCATCTGACTGGTTTCATGCAACCCGCCACGAATTCCTCTCCTGTGCCAACCTCTTAATCTCCGAGTAGCACTCACTCGGCTGTATGACTCACAAAATTGAAGAACTGAAGGGGAAAGGATGGTTGGTTATGCTGGTGCTGGGGTAATGTTCTTCTATTTGTTGTATGATACAAAATTTATTTTACAGTAGCGGACAGATATTTGTCAACCTATCAGGCTGCTACTGCAAGATAAAACTTGTATCACACAATAAACCAAAGAACAGTAAATTAATGCCTACTTCTGATGGGGAATTATTAATCTAAATCCCTCAAATGTCGCCCCTTCCCTGTTTATTATATTCTCAGCCACTTTCATTTTATTCAACCAAATATTTTTTTTCTCTTTTAAACTTAACTTTATTAAAAGAGCAGAAAAAAGAAGGATTGAAACATCTGTAACTTAACTGAACTGTAACATTCCTTGCCACCCTGGGGTATCCAAACCCTTGAGAGTCTTGCGCCCCCTTGAGTCTTGGTCCCTGGGGATTTTGCCCCTCTCCTTCCCCCCCCCCCCCCCCGCCCTCTCGTGGGGCTGATTGGTTCCACTACATTCTCTGTAGCCCCAAAGCCAAACACCATCTGCATCCAGATCAGAAGCGAGGTTCCCTGTTGACAGCAAGCCACCACAACCGCGGACTCCATAAGACCACCCAGCTGCCTCGCTGCTTTACTTCTTGCTGCTTCACCTCGATCATCCGGCTGCTCTCTTAGGGGGTTGCTACCTGTGTTGACTTCTTATTGGTTGTCCTGATCGTCTCACGTCTTCACTGCGGCTGCTTCTTGCGGAAGCGGACAGCCCGTACTCATACTGCATGTGACCACTATTACCGGCCAGCTCCCTGGGCCAGCCACGCTGAGCCACAAACGAGGCCGTCTGGCAGGCCATACATGGCCGCCTCCTTCGCTCAGACGCTATTCCTCCCTAGTGTCACACGCCGTCACACAGGACTTACATGTGCTGCTGCGTTCGACAACAAGTAGAAACTTGCGCCATCTGGCGTGGCAGGAATCCATGAGCAGTGCTGCGTCAACTGCTAATGGGACGCGAATTACTAATTCACAGCACAAACTGACGCCCAACTCCTTCGCCGCAAAACTGGTAGCCACCCCCACTGCACCATCAGCTGCAATAGCCACTGCAGTACGACTACAGTTAAAACACAATTTTACAAAAATGTAAATGTCGTGTGAATAGGGCCTCCCTTCGGGTAGACCGTTAGCCGGGTGCAAATCTTTCGATTTGACGCCACTTTAGCGACTTACGCGTCGACGATGATGATTGGGACAACACAACGCCCAGTCCCTGAGCGGAGAAAATCTCCGACCCAGCCGGGAATCGAACCCGGGCCCTTAGGATTGACATTCTGTCGCGCTGACCACTCAGCTACCGGGGAAGCACCAAAATACAATTTACTACGCAACAACGAGAGACTGACTACCACCAAGGCACAGAATAAAACAAGCGCGTCATGGGGTAAAATGCTGGCTTAATATAAAATTGTTAAGGCTTTCGTGGCCACTTGTTGACAAACTGCCTATTGGCTTCTGTCTCGGGTTCTTCGGCCGACGTTCATCTAATGATATTACTGACGTTTCGCCAGCACGAGTGGCTGGCATTGTCAAAGCTTCACCCTCCATTGCCGGCGGTGAACTGGAGCCGAGCTCGCGGCCGCAGACTATAAGTACCTGGCGCGCCAACGTCCGAGGGCTTCTCCGCGGTCATTTCCGGTGCGGTTCTCCTCTTGTTACCTGCGACGATCGTTCGCTGCAGTACGGGAATCCAGGATCCGTTTACCTTAAGGCTTTCCTCTTTCTTGTTGAAACTGTTCGCGTGTTTTTGTATTTCTACAGCTTCTCTAAACAAGCGCGTGTGATAGTGCTTCTCTACAGCCAGAACTTCCGCGTCGGCGAATTTTATTACGTGGTCGGTCTCATTCAGTGCGTGCTCTGCCACGGCCGATCTCTCCACCTGCCCCAACCTGCAATGTCGCTTATGCTCTTTGATCCTGGTGTTGATGGATCGTCCAGTCATTCCGACATAAACTTTTCCGCATGTGCATGGTATACGGTATATTCCCGACATTGCAAGTGAGTCCCTTTTCTCCTTCGCCGATCTAAGACACTCTTTGATCTTCCTTGTCGGTTTGGAAATCGTCTTTACGCCATGTTTGCGCAATATACGGCCGATTCTGTCCGTCACTCTGGGAATGTATGGCAGAAAGGCCGTATCCGACATTTCTTTTTCTGGTTCCTTACTTCGCCGAGTGTTTGGCTCTGTTACACTTCTAATATAATTTGTGGAGTGCCCATTGCTCCTCAGGACAGGTTCCAGGTGTTGCATTTCGCGTCTGAGGTGCTCCGGCTCACATGTTCGTCCTGCTCGCGTTACTAGCGTATTAATCATGCCTCTTTTCTGGCTCAGGTGGTGGTTTGACAGTTTGTGCAGGTATCGGTCCGTGTGTGTCGGTTTTCAATAAACGCTGTGTCCCAGGTTTTCACCATCCCTTGTGATCAGCACAACTATAAATGGCATTTTTTGTCCTTTTCTACTTCCATGGTAAATTTTATGCTGGCATGGAGGCTGTTCAAGTGTCTTAGGAAGTCACCGAGCTGTTCTTCACCACGGCTCCACACAACGAAAGTATCATCGACGTACCTGTACCACACCTTTGGTTTGCAAGTCGCCAAGTCCAAGTACAAACCAAAGGTGTGGATATATCGATATCGAAATGGCAATATCGAGTGCCGATATTTTTGTTTTATACAATACTTTTCTCGCAGTTATCACTAAACATTTGAAACTGTTCTTTTGAAACTGTAGTAGAACGTAATTTCACTTTTACTGTGCGAAGGAGTCTTACTGATTTTTGAGGTTTCATCACGTCCAGTCTTTCTCTTTGGCTGTGTTGGCTCTGAGCACTATGGGACTTAACATCTGAGGTCATCAGTCCCCTAGAACTTAGAAATACTTAAACCTAACTAACCTAAGGACATCACACACATCCATGCCCGAGGCAGGATTCGAACCTGTGACCGTAGGGGTCGCGCGGTTACAGACTGAAGCGTCTAGAACCGCTCGGCCACACCAGCCGGCTTGATTGTGTTGGAACGCCCGCTAAACCCTCTGGGCAGAACAGGTGGTTAGGATTGTGGAAAGGGCCGAATAAGGTAGAGTTGATTTTTCAAAAATTCAAAAATACCTTAACCTAAAACACACTAAATGAAAAGCAACGCAACGACAATAACTAAATTTAAGAACATGATTTTAAGCGGCTGAAGGCCCACAACTGATTTACATAATTTACATAAGACACTATAATTTTTTTTCTTTTAAAGCATTAGCTCTAACAGATTACCAACAGACCATTAAACACCCATAAAAAGGACAGTATAGACAACGGAACTCAGACGCCTCCAGTGGGGGGGGGGGGGGGGGCTGCACTTGAAACATTAACGTTCACTTAGGTCCCACAGGTGGTGGGCCCAACTACACTTGATCCGTCGATAACCCAACCAAGAGACAGTCACGAACCGACCAACCAAACGACTTGCTAGCCACCAATCGGTCCATAAAAACTCAAAGCCAAACTGTTATGGATGTGATATCCACAATGAAATATGTATTAAGTTGTCACAACTACACACCACGTTGGACAGCGACAACAGGTGAGGAAAGGACGCTGCCTGAAATTACGTTACTGGCCAGGGCAGGTAACCGGGACACAAACGCCCACAAGGCAGAAAATTCCGCTAGTACACTTGAATTTGAAATAAGGCAATATAGTTAACTTCACCCAAAAGAAACGCCTGAATTACGTCAGTGGCCAGGGCAGGTAACCAGAACACTAACGGCCACAAGGCAGAAAATTCCGCTGGTGCACTTGAATTGCAGTGAACCAATATAGTTAATTCCACCGCACGGCAGCTCGACTTCACCACTACAAACACTCGGTGTTGCTCACAGGGAAAGCTCCCCAACAGCGAACCACCGAAACGAACGACACAACATGAACGGACGTGGCTTGGGTATGTAACACACCACTCAACTTTGACGTCCTGGGTCGGTGAGCCACGAGGCTCGTAGCGACCGGACAGCTCAACACACTCTCCGACACTGCGCAGGGACCGCCAGCAGACCCAGCCAACTGCACCACACGGAGATATCCGCTCCAACCGACCGACTCCCTCAGAATGCCGACAACATCTAAAATAGTCGTGAGTGGAAATAACTACACACACAACCTGACAAACAGTTCCACGGAGACCTGAACGATACCCAACAGTAACTAAGCACGCACGAAGACAAATCGGAACTCGATGCACACACAGACATCCGTATCATGAACGATCGGCGAGCCAAAACGCGTCGTCCAGTAGGACGACCGACCGACGATCCACCAAGACCGTGGCCCAGTTCAACTGATGCGTGGCGGCAACGGTCGGACGAGCCATGTCGACGCAAACCTCACTGCTGCGCCAACCCGACTGCACTAGTGCCGCATTGCAACTCCCCGACTGGCAGGTCCGGACTGCTCCCCAGACACGTTCCAACTGAATGGCAGCCCGAACTCGCGATCCGAACTGGTTCAAATGGCTCTGAGCACTATGGGACTTAACATCTGTGGTCATCAGTCCCCTAGAACTTCGAACTACTTAAACCTAACTAACCTAAGGACATCACACACAACCATGCCCCAGGCAGGATTCGAACCTGCGAACGTGGCGGTCATGCGGTTCCAGATTGTAGCGCCTAGAACCGCACGGCCACACCGGCCGGCGATCCGAACTGGCTTACGATAGACAATGACCGGGAAGTAACAGCAATCGAGCAAAGATACTACGATACTACGAGAGGGGATATATTGATACGCGCTGCTAGCGCCGCTCACGGTCAGGCAAAGCAGCAACTCAGTGACACCAGTAATTTAAATTAACGTAGTGAGGTGGACGTACGTTAAAAACAGGGTGTAAAATACGTGATGACGGGAACATGAGCCACGCATGGCTCATGTGTGAAGCAAGTATAGGTGGCACAAAGAAGAGGGGGGGGGGGGGCGATTGCTCTGGGGGTGGCGGTGCGAATGGAATAACAAGATTTCCGATGTGAAGAACTAGCATATGAGTTGCGTTAAAAAACAATTTTTAATGCAAATACTGTGCTATTTCTTCACTTCGGCTTTCTTCAGAAACAGTTGCTGAAAATGATGTGCAAAAATCTAAATGCCAAGATTGATCTCTGAGATGAGCGGAGACATGAGAAGGAGAATGCTGACGTAGTCGGTGCTCGGCGCTACTAGCAGAAATTGCAACGTTCAGCTTCACCACGCAATTTTGACACTACGACTGCTAGGTCGCTGACGTTTGTAGAAATGAAAAAAACAGGGGAGTCGACATGAAGTGTTCTGGATACATCCGATATTTGACGAAACCGAACGATGGACCCATGGGACACCTTTTCGTGTGTCACTTAAATGCAGTTACCACTGTAAGCAAATTGGTTATCGCCAAGCATGAACATGCATCGCTTTCCTTTCAATTCTTGCTCTAAGGGGGACAGGAAGGTTGTTAGCTTGTTGATGTACAGGATATCTAGTAATAAATCAATACTTAAACAAACAGCTCTAAAACAGGCCGCATATTTACAATGTGCAGCTGGTATTTTTATAGGCCAGTACGTCGATGTTTCCTCCATAGACTTTTTGATATATCGTTCCTTTACTTCGATATATCGAGGAGCAATAGTGACATATTTTTAAATACCGATATATCGTTTTCCCGATATTTTTAAAAATATCAGTCCCAGTACGAAAAGTGGAGATTTTCCACCGCACGGCGCAGAGTTTTACTAGCCGGCTCTCGCGCTGGAGTTCTTGTTCGATAGTCCGCATGATATGAAAGGGTGATGAAGCACCACGCATTGCAATGTAACCGCTGTTTATCGGGCGCGGCGCACCGAGAGGAACCGGTGCTACCGAAAGGTGTCGTCCGGCAGCGTGTTGGCTTGCTTGCATTGACGGTTTCTGCCGGGCAAAGTTTAAATTTGGCTGCAGATTGCTGGGGCGTGTTCACTGGTCACTTGGTGAGTTACGGGCATCTCACCTGCCCACCAGGACTGTGTTGAATCTGGTGAGACTTCATTTGTTAATCTCGGCCAGTGCGTTAGTTCTGCGGCGAACCTGTTTTTGCTTGTGCTCTGCCCGTCCGCGCTTTGGTGATATGACAAGTACAGGGTGGCGCACGAAATGTGCTACCATTTTGTTTTTGAATATAAACTTTATTGTCAATACAATCTGAAAGGAACATATACTACAACGTAGAGCCGTCCATGGAGATTCGTTCTAACTCAGCACATGCTCAATATGTCCCCCATTTCGTTTCCTAACTTCCTTCAAACGAACACTGAAGTTAGTGGTTACCCTACGGCACATGTCTTCCGTAATTTCACTGCAAGCTTGAAGAATAGGTCTTCTGAGCTCCATTAAATCACGTGGACGTTTCGGGAAAATTTTTTCCTTTAGGTACCCCCAAAGAAAAAAAGTCACATGGATTGAGGTCTGGACTATTGGGGGCCAATTTTGTCCGTCATTGAAGCGACATGGAAACCTGAGTGAAATGATCCGCATGTCGAAATGTTCGTGTAAAAACTCCAACACAGTGTTTGCAGTATGTGGCCTTGCTCCATCTTGCATGAACCACTGCGTGTTGAAGGGCAAGAAGCTGTGGAATGCAGCTATTGCGAAGCATGCTCAAATAACGCTCGCTGTTCACAGTTTCTACAAATAAAAAGGGTCCAATAAGTTCGTGACTGGAAATTGCTGCCCACGCTGTAATCCTAGGAGTATAATGTTGTCGTTCATGAAGCACTTATGGGTTTTCAGTGGCCCAAAAGCGTACATTTTGTTTGTTAACCACACCGTCTAAAAGAAAATGCGCCTCGTCTGAAAACCAAAGGTTGTTGAGAGTTTCTTCCCTATCCTCCGCCCACTGAGCAAACAGTAGTCTCTGCCGCTTGTGTTCTTCAGTGAGCTTCTGTGCACAGGTCATCTTGTATGGGTACATATGGAGGTCACTTTTAAGAATGCGTTGAACGGAGCGTCTGGATATTCCCAGTTGCACTGCTGCCCTTCTACACGATTTCCCGGGACTTCTCTGTACAGCAACTCGTACCGCTTCAATATTCTCCGGGGAACAAACAGGCTTAGGCCGAGGTCGCTTCGCTTCCAATACTGTTCCTTCCTCTACAAATTTATCGTACAACCTGTGGATGGTCTTCTTGCAAGGGACCCATCGTGTGTTAAACTGTTGTCGAAAACGCCTCTGAGTCACAACAAGGCTTTTCGTTTCACGAAAAAGTAACACAATTGCCGATCGTTGCTGTGTCGTCAGTCTTCCATTGTCAGTCATTGCTGCTTACTAGTCTCCTAGCGGCACTATCGTGAATTACACGTCATTTCGTAACTCATTTGTTATTCCAAGCTCTGCTGGTACTGCTGTAGAGATCGCAGTGGGATATCTAATGTGCGTCGTAAATTGTGAAAGAAACATTTGGTAACACATTTCGTGCGCTACCCTGTATTTTCGCTCAACATTGTTTTAAGTGCCTTTCCTTGTGGTGAAATCAGTTTGTATTCTGGTTAGTTCCACAACTCTATAAACGTGAACTATGAGTCACATGAACTGATTACATTTGTGCCTGCAGATTATTAAATCCAGTGTACCGCGAAGTACACCTTGTAATTATTCTTATTATGATCGCGTGCTTATTTACAGACTGTATGTCTTCATTTGATAAATTATTCTCGGCACGCATTTCATATTTTAATGCCTATGAAGTGGTTACATTTCTTATATACAGGGTGATTCAGAAAGAATACCACAACTTTAGGAATTTAAAACTCTGCAACGACAAAAGGCAGAGCTAAGCACTAACTGTCGGCGAATTAAGGGAGCTATAAAGTTTCATTTAGTTGTACATTTGTTCGCTTGAGGCGCTGTTGACTAGGCGTCAGCGTCAGTTGATGCTAAGATGGCGACCGCTCAACAGAAAGCTTTTTGTGTTATTGAGTACGGCAGAAGTGAATCGACGACAGTTGTTCAGCGTGCATTTCGAACGAAGTATGGTGTTAAACCTCCTGATAGGTGGTGTATTAAACGTTGGTATAAACAGTTTACAGAGAATGGGTGTTTGTGCAAAGGGAAAAGTTCTGGACGGCCGAGAACGAGTGATGAAAATGTAGCACGCATCCAGCAAGCAGTAACTGGACTACAGTATCTGGAGATGTTAGAGAATTGGCTGTTCCCTCAGCTCGAACAAGAAGCACAACAATTCATATTTCAGCAGGATGGAGCGCCACCACATTGGCACTTTTCGTAACAACCTGAACGTCAACTACCCGAGGCGATGGATCGGCCGCCAGGCAGCCCGTGACAGAGCACTTCATCACTGGCCTCCAAGAAGCCCTGATCTTACCCCCTGCGATTTTTTCTTATGGGGGTATGTTAAGGATATGGTGTTTCGGCCACCTCTCCCAGCCACCATTGATGATTTGAAACGAGAAATAACAGCAGCTATCCAAACTGTTACGCCTGATATGCTACAGAGAGTGTGGAACGAGTTGGAGTATCGGGTTGATATTGCTCGAGTGTCTGGAGGGGGCCATATTGAACATCTCTGAACTTGTTTTTGAGTGAAAAAAAACCTTTTTAAATGCTCTTTGTAATGATGTATAACAGAAGGTTATATTATGTTTCTTTCATTAAATACACATTTTTAAAGTTGTGGTATTCTTTTTGAATCACCCTGTATTTAGGTGTATGGCATGTGAATAACTGTCCTTTCTGTATGGTTCAAATGGCTCTGAGCACTATGGGACTTAACTTCTAAGGTCATCAGTCCCCTATAACTTAGAACTACTTAAACCTAACTAAACTAAGGACATCACACACATCCATGCCCGAGGCAGGATTCAAACCTGCGACCGTAGCGGTCGCGCGGGTCCGGACTGTAGCGCCTAGAACCGCTCGGCCACCCCGGCCGGCGTCCTTTCTGTATATTGTAAACAAGTGGCCCATTGACGCTACTGGTTTTCATAACATGCAAGGCATTACCACGACCAGTACGGGACCGAGCTTACTCGGTGTGTTGATTGGGTGCTGTTGCTACAAAGGACCTGATTCAGAATTGTTATTTCTTTTGAAACCTGTTGTCTATCAATCTTGCTAGTAACTAAGTATTCAGAGTTGTAACTGAAGTGTGTTACTTTATTGTTTTATTGGTTTTAGAACTGCTTGGATGACAGTAACCTTAATGATCACGATTTTTGAGATAATATTATTTTATTTAAATTGATGATTGGTCCCGAGTGATTTGTTTAAACTATTTAAAAATAACAGAAGTGTGTTTTTTAAAAGATTATTCCAATTTTCGTTTGTTTGGAGACCTCTGGAAAATACAAACTTACGCTACTGGAACCCCGGCACCCCCCTGCTCCGCGCAGTTGCTACCATGGCAAATATCCTTCACCATATCATCATTGTTGACCGCCGTCTTAGTTAAAAACGTCAAGTCATTCAACTTTTCTACTGTGATCGAGAGGGCACCTCACCATCCAAAAACTTGATAAGCAGGTCAGTTTCAGTTAAGGCTAACTTGATTGTAGCACAACCGCTGCTTACGTCCTGCTGCTCTCCTGGTGTTAACCGCGTCGACTCCGCCACTACTTGCCACAGCTGTCGGGTCAGCTCGGGCACTGTGCCTGTGGGTAACACTAGTTGCCTACAGAGATCAGGCTTCCATCCAAACCGAACACACTCAGAATCGCCGAAGAAGCGTAGCTCAGGCATTAGTACAGAATTTGACAAAGTTGGCTGAGAAAAGGCAGTAGGGTAAGAGAATTCTCCAGGGAGAAGATGCTGGTATTTCTGAGACATGAAGAGATATGCAAAGTATCTACATTTACATACGTACTCCGCAAGCCACCATAAGGCGCACTACTAGCCATTTCCTTCCTTGTTCCACTAGCAAATAGAGCGAGGGAAAAAGGACTGTCTATATGCTTCCGCATGAGCCCCATTTTCTCTTGTCTTCACTGTTTACGCAAAGTGAACGTAGGCGGCAAGTAGGATCATTCTGCAGTCAGCCACTTCTCTGGAATTGCTCAATAGTATTCCGCTAAAATAATGTCGTATTCTCTCCAGGGATTCCCATTTAAGTTCACGGAGCATATCCATAATACTCACGTGTTGATCGGACATACCAGTAATAAATGTAGCAGGAGGCCTCTGTATTGCTTCAATGTCTTCCTCTAATCCGACCTGGTCGGCATCCCAAACATCGGAGCAGCACTCAAGATTGTGTCTCAATAGTTTTTACACTTGGTCACCTTCATAGATGAGCTACACTTCCCTAGAATTCTCCCAACACGCACCTTCCCTACTATCGTCCTTATATGGTCGTTCCATTTCATATTGGATTGCAACATTGCGCTTAGATACACTGTGTGATCAAAAGTATCCGGACACCCCCAGAAACATACGTTTTGCATATTAGGTGCATTGTGCAGCCAACTACTGCCAGGTCCTCGGTAGTCTTTGGACAGCAGAATGGGGCGCTCTGCGGAACTCACGGACTTCGAACGTCGTCAGGTAATTGCGTGTCACTTGCGTCATACTTCTGTACGCGAGATTTCCACACTCCTAAACATCCCTAGGCCCACTGCTTCCGATGTGATAGTGAAGTGGAAACGTGAAGGGACACGTACAGCACAAAAGGGTGTACGCCGACCTCGTCTGTTGACTGACTGAGACCATCGATAGTTGGAGAGGACCACTACGGTCGCAGGTTCGAATCCTGCCTCGGGCATGGTTGTGTGTGATGTCCTTAGGTTAGTGAGGTTTAAGTAGTTCTAAGTTCTAGGGGACTGATGACCTCAGATGTTAAGTCCCATAGTGCTCAGAGCCATTTGAGCCAGTTGGAGAGGGTAGTAATGTGTAACAGGCGGACATCTATCCAGACCATCACACAGGAATTCCAAACTGCATCAGAATCCATTGCAAGTACTATGACAGTTAGGCGGGATGTGAGAAAACTTGCAATTCATGGTCGAGCAGCTGCTATTAGGCCACACATCACGCCGGTAAATGCCAAACGACTCCTCGCTTGGTGTAAGGAGCGTAAGCATAGGCGATTGAACAGGGGGAAAACGTTGTGTGGGGTGACGAATCACGGTACACCATGTGGCGATCCGATGGCATGGTGTGGGAGTGACGAATGCCTGGTGAACGTCATCTTCCAGCGTGCGTAGTGCCAAGAGTAGAATTCGGAGGCGGTGGTGTTATGGTGTGGTCGTGTTTTTCATGGAGGTGACTTGCACCCCTTGTTGTTTTGTGTGGCACTATCACAGCACAGGCCTACAATGTTATTTTAAGTCCGCAGCTCGTGGTCGTGCGCTAGCGTTCTCGCTTCCCACGCCCGAGTTCCTGGGTTCGATTTCCGGCGGGGTCAGGGATTTTCTCTGCCTCGTGATTACTGGGTGTTGTGTGCTGTCCTTAGGTTAGTTAGGTTTAAGTAGTTCTAAGTTCTAGGGGACTGATGACCATAGATGTTAAGTCCCATAGTGCTCAGAGCCATTTGAACCATTTTTTTGATGTTTTAAGGACCTTCCTGCTTCCGACTGTTGAAGGGCAATTCGGGAATGGCGACTGCACCTTTCAACACGATCGAGCACCTGTTCATAAAGCACAGCCTGTGGCGGAGTGGTTACACGACAATAACATCCCTGTAATGGACTGGCCTGCACAGAGTCCTGACCTGAGTCCTATAGAATACCTATGGGAAGTTTTGGAACACCGATTTCGTGCCAGGCCTCACCGACCGATATCGATCCCTCTCCTCAGTGCAGCATCTGACTGAACGTATGCTTACGAGAGTGGAAACTGTCATCAAGTCTAAGGGTGGGGCAACACCATACTGAATTCCAGCATTACCGATGGAGGGCGCCACGAACTTGCAAGTCATTTTCAGCCAGGTGTCCGGATACTTCTGATCACATAGTGTATTTAACGGACGTGAACGTGTCAAACATTACACTGGTAATATTGTATTCGAACACTATAGGATTATTCTTCCGGCCCATGTGCTTTAACTTATGTTCTTTCAGGTGTAGATCAATCTGTTACTCATCTCGTCACATATAAATTCTAAGTCAGCTCGTATCCCCCTTTGGTCATAGAGAACAGAGCGGTGCTATCACACTTTCGTGGGTCCCTCCTGACGGTAGCCTTGACTCTGATGAACACTCGCCGTCCTGGTGAACGCAATGAGTTCTACTGATAAAAATGTTTGCGAGCCACTCACTTATCTGAGGAACTATTCCGACGCTCGGACCTTCTACAACTACATCTTCATCTATACTCTGTAAACCGCTGTCTAGTGCACGGCAGAGGGTGTGTACCACTCTACCAGTTATTACGGTTGCTTCCCTTTCCACCACTTATGGAGCGCGGGGAGAATGATTGTTTGACAGCTCTGTGTGTACTGTAATTATCCTAAACTTGTCCTTACGATCCCTATGTGAACCGTACGCAGAGGACTGTAGTATATTTTTTCAGTCACTATCTGAAGTCGGTTCAAGAAACATTGTTAATAGAATTTCTCAGGATAGTTTAAGTCTGTCTTCAAGAGTCTGCCAGTTCAGTTTCTTCAGTATCTCTCTGACGCACTCCCACGAATCACACATATCTGTGATCATTCGTGCTGTCCGTCCTGTATACATCCAATACCTCCTGTTACACACTTGAACAATATTCTAGAAACGGTCGCACGAGTGGTTCGTAAGCAATCTCATTCGTAGGTTCTACATCTACATCTACATTTATACTCCGCAAGCCACCCAACGGTGTGTGGCGGAGGGAACTTTACGTGCCACTGTCATTACCTCCCTTTCCTGTTCCAGTCGCGTATGGGTCGCGGGAAGAACGACTGCCGGAAAGCCTCCGTGCGCGCTCGAATCTCTCTAATTTTACATTCGTGGTCTCCTCGGGAGGTATAAGTAGGGGGAAGCAATATATTCGATACCTCATCCAGAAACGCACCCTCTCGAAACCTGGACAGCAAGCTACACCGCGATGCAGAGCGCCTTTCTTGCCACTTGAGTTTGCTAAACATCTCCGTAACGCTATCACGCTTACCAAATAACCCTGTGACGAAACGCGCCGCTCTTCTTTGGATCTTCTCTATCTCCTCCGTCAACCCGATCTGGTACGGATCCCACACTGATGAGCAATACTCAAGTATAGGTCGAACGAGTTTTTTGTAAGCCACCTCCTTTGTTGATGGACTACATTTTCTAAAGACTCTCCCAATGAATCTCAACCTGGTACCCGCCTTACCAACAATTAATTTTATATGACCATTCCACTTCAAATCGTTCCGTACGCATACTCCCAGATATTATACAGAAGTAACTGCTACCAGTGTTTGTTCCGCTATCATGTAATCATACAATAAAGGATCTTTCTTTCTATGTATTTGCAATACATTACATTTGTCTATGTTAAGGGTCAGTTGTCACTCCCTGCACCAAGTGCCTATCCGCTGCAGATCTTCCTGCATTTCGCTACAATTTTCTAATGCTGCAACTTCTCTGTATACTACAGCATCATCCGCGAAAAGCCGCATGGAACTTCCGGCACTATCTACTAGGTCATTTATATATATATTGTGAAAATTGCTCTTCCTCCGTTTTCTGCCAATACACCTAAGTCTGCCATCTGGTTTAGCCACGACTGGGCCTATGTGATCATTGTATTTCATAACCCCACAAAGTGTTACACCCAGATAGCTGTATGAGTTGGCCGATTCCTGCAGTGACTCATTGTTATTACGATAGTAGGACACGTTTTGTGAGTGCACAATTTTAAATTTTTGAACTTTTAAGGCAGGTTGCCAATCTTTGCACCACTTTGGAATCTTGTTATGATTAGACTGAATACTTATGCAGCTTCCTTCGTACAGTCTGCAACGGGGCACTGTGTCAAATGTTTTCCGTAAATTGCAGTGGACAGTTACAGTTAACCCGCAAGACTAGAACCGTACAGGCGGTTTGTAGAACTGAAGAATTATTTCTTTCCGTGTGAAGCACTTATTTTGTAGTGTGATATACCAGTAGAAATGTCTAACTAGTTACGTTCCATTTTATCTGCTATTGTTCCCAGACTATTAAGTATTGGTGTGTGCAGCTCGTATTTTATTAGCACAAAAACAAAGAGAATAGTTATATTTTTCTTAGCAAACAGTTGTCATACGATGACATTAGTAGCTGATGTACAAAATCATCAAAATTATTGTATATGTGCATAATATATTCCTTGATAAACAGAATATTTATTGCTATGTTTCAATGCATTTCTTGGTGGCTATGTGGTACAATGCCTAATTACCAATCCAAGCATCTCAGATCCAATACTGAGACAATTCCACTTATTTTTTCTCCAATTACTGCTGCTTCCTTCACCTCTACTGGTGATTTGTTGATGTTAAAATCCTGATTTTGCTTACAGCTGCTCTTTGAAATTCACACAGCAAACTACTCATTATTGTAAATGAAGGACCAGGAATATAAATCTGACAATGGGTATTTTGTTAGTCTGTGTAACGTAGATAATCACTTACCAGATCTGCATCGTTAACACTATGTCAGTGCAGAGAGCATAACAGTTTCTTTTTCGAAAATAAGCTATTGTGAAACTATTTTTCCGGTTCTTTCTGTTGTACCCTATCCAAATGTAAGTGTATAAAAAAATTTCGGCATATCTCTAATATAAAAGTAAGTTATTAGGTCCACAATGAGTCACTGAAAAATATATTATGCGAGGACGAAGAAAAGATATTCAAAGTGTAGAACATACTTTTTTACTAAATTCAACAATGAATATCCAGCAGCCAAATCTGTATAGGCTTCAGAAAATCTAAAATAAAACGAATGATAATTTATCTTGTTGATTTAAATATTTCCACAACGTCAACAAAAAAGTAATAAATGGCTAATACACTATGTGATCAAAAGTATCCGGACACCTGGCTGAAAATGACTTACAAGTTCGTGGCTCCCTCCATCGGTAATGCTGGAATTCAGTATGGTGTTGGCCCACACTTAGCCTTGATGACTGTTTGCACTGTCTCAACCATACGTTCAATCAGGTGCTGGAAGGTTTCTTGCAGAATGGCAGCCCATTCTTCGCAGAGTGCTGCACTAAGGTATCGATGTCGGTCGGTGAGGCCTGGCACGAAGTCGGCGTTACAAAACATCACATAGGTGTTCTATAGGATTCAGATCAGGACTCTGTGCAGGGCAGTCCATTACAGGGATGTTATTGTCGTGTAACCACTCCACCACAGGCCGTACGTTATGAACAGCTGCTCGATCGTGTTGAAAGATGCAATCGCCACCCCCGAATTGCTCTTCAACAGTGGGAAGTAAGAAAGTGCTTAAAGCATCGTTGTAGGCCTGTGCTGTGATAGTGCCACACAAAACAACAAGGGGTGCAAGCCCCCTCCATGAAAACACCGTAACACCACCGCCTCCGAATTTTGCTGTTGGCACAACACACGCTGGAAGATGACGTTCACCGGGCATTCGCCACACCCACACCCTGCCATCGGATCGCCACATTGTGTACCGTGATTAGTCACTCCAGACAACTTTTTTCCACTGTCCAATCGTCCAATGCTTACGCTCCTTATACCAAGGGAGGCGTCGTTTGGCATTTACCGGCTTGATGTGTGGCTTATGATCAGCTGCTTGACCATGAAATCCCAGTTTTCTCACATCCCGCCTAACTGTCATAGTACTTGCAGTAGATCCTGATGCAGTTTGGAATTCCTGTGTGATGGTCTGGATAGATGTCTGTCTGTTACACATTACGAACCCCTTCAACTGTCGGCGGTTTCTGTTAGTCAAGAGAAGAGGTCTGCCTGTACGCTTTTGTACTGTACGTGTACCTTTAGGTTTGTACTTCTCTATTACGTCGGAAACAGTGGACCTAGGGAAGTTCAGCAGTGTGGAAATCTCGCGTACAGACGTATCACACAAGTGACACCCAATCATCTGACTAAGTTCGAAGTCCGTGAGCTCGGCAGAGCGCCCCATTCTGCTCTCTCACGAAGTCTAAAAAGCACTGAGGTCGCTTATATGCAGTGCCTGGGAGAAGGTGGCAGCACAATGTTCCTAATATGAAAAAGGAAAATTTTTTGTGGGTGTCCGGATACTTTTGATCATATAGTGTATGTATGCTCTTGGCGTTCGTCCGACATATACACTGCTTCACACCAGACTATTCAGTATAATCGACATTAAATGTTTATTAATTGTATCTGGTGTAGCCCTTTGCCAAGCAACAAGGTAAAAGTGCTGTTTTGATGTCACTTAACAGACCTATGTCTTGCCATAGGCGACTGTATTTCACTTTCCAACACTATTGTGCTTCCAGCGAACAGTCTTGAAAAAAACTTTGCAACTATCTGAGCATTGGTCACTCATTTACCGCCGTCTAGCGGTTGCGTCCTTGATTAGTAACTACAACGTGCTCTTTCCCGGTTCTAACATCGCCACCGCTTAAATTATGAATAAAAATCATCAGCATTGGCGGTCGAAGATTTTCGGCAAAAGACGTTACACTCTTTCAGAAAACGGCCTCATCAAATAGGGTGAAGAAGGGGACAGAGGTTCAGGGCACTCTCTTCTTGCTCTTTGGGTGGAGAACTGCCACTAAAAGCGGAAGAGGCAGCAGTGATCACGGCATGAGGATCCCAAAGGCAATGAAAACCATATCATTAAAGACAGGTAACGGGTATCAATGGAACATGTGACTTGTAATTGAAAAAGTGACATGATGATCTCTCCATTGGCAAAAGATTCCGGTATACTCCACCATTTGGAACTCCAAGAGGGGACTGCCAAGGGCAGGGGGGAGGGGACCAAGAGAAAAAGATTCAATAACCAACAAAAAGATAACGTTCTACTACCCGGGGCGTGGAATGTCAGAGGTCTGAACGTGATAGGGAAAATAGAAAATCTGAAAAGGGAAATGCTACGGCTCATTCTAGATATTGTGGGCGTCAGTGAAGTGAAATGGAAAGAAGAAAAGGATTTGTGGTCAGATGAGTGTGGGTAATATCCACAGCACAAGAAGATGTTATAATGGGAGTAGAATTCATTAAAAATAGGAAGGTAGGGTAGAGAGTGTGTTACTGTGATAGGGTGAGGGTATTCAACGCGTAATACAGTATGTAAATGGAGATGAAAATTTAATAATCATCAGGAACTGGAATGCGGTTGTAGGGCTTGCTAGTAGAAATGAAGAGAGGAGACAGGCTAATAGAGTTCTGTAATAAATTTCAGCTGGTAATACCGAATACTCTGTTCAAGAATCACAAAGTGAGGAGGTTTACTTGGAAAAGGCCAAGAGAACGGGAAAATTTCAATTAGATTACATCACGGTCAGGCAGAGATTCAGAACTCAGATACTGGATTGTAAGGCATACCCAGGTGTAGATATAGATTCACATTACACTTCAGTAGTGATGATGAGTAAGCTGAAGATTAAGAGATTAGTCAAAGGGACTCAATGCACAAAAAGTGGGATACTGAAGTACTAAGGAATGAAGAGATACGCTTGTAGTTCTCTAAGGCTACAGATACTGCATTAAGGAATAGCTCAGTAGGCGGTTAGTTGAAGAGGTATGGACGTCTCTCAAAGGGGCAATCACAGAAGTTGGAAAGAAAAACATGCCTACAATGAAGGCAACTGGGAAGAAACCACGGATAAGAGAAAAAAATACTTCAGTTGATTGATGGTAGAACGAAGTAGAAAAATATTCACGGGAATTGTGCAATACAGAAATACAGGTCACTTAAGAATGAAATAAATAGGAAGTGCAGGGAAGCTAAGGCGAATTGGCTGCCTGAAGACTGTGAAGAAATCGAAAAAGAAATGATTGTCAGAAGGACTGGCTCAGCATATAAAAAAGTCAAAACAATGTTCAGTGAATTTAAAATAAAGGCTTCTAACATAAAGAGTGCAGGGGAATTACACTGTTAAATGCAGAGGAAAAAGCGGATAGGTAGAAAGAGTACACTGAATGCCTCTATGAGGAGGAAGACTTTCCTGACGACGTAATAGAAGAAGAAACAGGAGTCGATATAGAAGAGGTAGGGGATCCAGTATTCGAATCTAAATATAACGGAGCTTTGAAAGATTTAAGATCAAATAAGGCAGAAAGGGTAGATAACATTCCATCAAGTTGGTGCGCAGACTGTATCAGTACGACATCTGACTTTCGGAAAAACATAAACCACATAATTAAGAATTCTACTAGAGCCGACAAGTGCGAGAATTATCGCAGAATCAGCTTTACAGCTCAGGCATCCTTAAAGTTTCTGGCAATAATAATGTAAAGAAGAATGGAAAAGAAAACTGAGGATGCGTTGGATGATGTTCGAAATTCCGAGAAAAATAGGGTTCATCTACAGAGAAATACGGGTAATAAGCAGTATGTACAATAGTCAAGAAGGAACAACTATAGTGGAAGATCAATAACGAAATATTAGGATTAAAAGGGATGTAAGACGGGGATGTAGTCTTTCGCCCCTACTGTTCAATCCATACATCGAAGAAGCAATGCAGAAATAAAAGAAAGGTCCAGGAGTGGAATTTAAATTCATGATGAATGTATATCAATGATAAATGAAGAAGAATTACAGTATCTGCTGAATGGAACAAAAAGTCTAATGAGTACACAATATGGATTGAGAGTAAATCGAAGAAAGACGAAAATAATGGGAAGTGGCAGAAATGAGAATAGCGAGAACCTTAACAACAGGCCTAATAGTCGCAAAATAGATGAAGTTAAGGAATTCTGCTACCTAGGCAGCAAAATAACCCTGGATTGATGGAGAAAGGAGGACATCAAAAGCAGACTACCACTGCCAAAAAGGGCATTCCTGGCCGAGAAAAGTTTACTAGTATCAACCGTAGGCCTTAATTTGAGGAAGAAATTTCTGAGGATGTACGTTTTGAGCACAGCATTGTATAGCAGTTAAATATGAACTGTGGGAAAACTGGAACAGAAGAGAATCAAAGCATTTTAAATGTGGTGCTACTGAGGAATGTTAAAAATTAGATGGACTGATAAAGTAAGCAATGAGGATCTTCTCCTCAGAATCGGTGAGGTAATATATGAAAAACACAGGCAGGAAGAGGGGACAGGATGATAGGACATCTGTTAAGACATCACAGAATAACTTCCATGGTACTAGAGGAAACCGTAGAGGATAACAATTGTAGAGGAAGACAGAAATTGGAACACATCCACCAAATAATTGAGGATGTAGGTTGCAAGTGCTAGTCTGAAATGAAGAGATTGGCACAGGACAGAAATTCGTGGGACGCCTTATCAAACTAGTCAGAAGTCTGATGACTCAAACAACAATACCTGACCATATGTATGTATGAATAACAACTCCTCCAGGCCCCTGATCAGAGGGATAGGAATCAGGGGATGGACAGAGAGGGGGGGATGAGTATAGAGTTGAGGAAGTTGTGGTCAAAAAGAGGGACAAAGTGAGGGAGAAGGATGTGATGCAGAGACTGGGGAAAAGGAGATAGTTAGAGGTGGGAATATGAGGTGAACAGGCAGTTGGATGAAGAAAGAGGTGGGTGCAAAGAGGGGGGACGACGAGATGTCTGCGGTATAGGGTCGAAATCACACACTGGTGAAGCTGCAGGGAAAAGGCTAGTCTTAATATTTAAAAAAGTTCAGAATATTTATGTATGTCCAGGAACGCCTCCTAGGCCCCTGGACTGAGAGTGTACCAAATTTTTCACACAAAAATCTTGCTCTGAGAGGACCAACATAGTGGTGTTTATAATGCTCTAGCTATAATGTTTATGGAGATACAGACATGAGACGTTCTCTAAGGACCTGTCATATAGGCTGTCTCGCATGACAGGTGTGTTGTATGGGAATAGTATCGACCTGCCTTACTGGCCTGGTTTGCAGGGCAGCTTAGAATTCAGGAACAAGAAACAGTTGTCAAGCCCCTGATGTGTAGGCTGCATAGCACAACAGGGGTTGGAATAGTGTCAGCCTGCTTTTCTTGGCAGTCTGTACGTATAGAATAGTATGATCATGCTTTATTGATCTCATTTGCAGGGCTATAAATGCAGATGGGCATGCCTTGACGAAGGCTAGACGAGGAGATAGAGGGGAATCAGGAGGGCATGGATGGGGAGAGTGGGGGGCTGTAGAAGGTGGCAGGGAGGGACGGAGCAAGAGGGGATATAAAGATAGTGGCGGAAGATTGCCTTGCTTACTTCCTACACATCAGGGTCAAGAAATTTTATTCCAGTCTTAAAATGTAAATGGTCTGCATGACCAGCTTATTGTGTTGCAGTATACTGCCTTGCATTAACGACCTACTTCCCAAGGCATCCTACAGAACAGGCGCCAAAAAAGGGTTTTCATTACCCTGTCGTAAGCTCCCTCCATGGGGGGGGGGGTAATATCACCCTACTTCATCGACCTGTTTTACAAGTACGTGTTCATATGGTTGGAGGAAGGCTGAGATGGGTAGAGAAGGAGGTGGACAGTGGATGGGTGGCAGTGATGGATAGACAGAGTGTAGAAGTCAGGAACAGAGAGAAGGGGAGGATGAGATGGATAGAGCAGGGAGTAAGATATGGGCAGACGAGGGGAGAATGTGTATTGTGTGGATAGTATCAACATGTCTTGCAACAGCCACAAGTGGGTTGGGCACAGCTGAGCAGAAAGGGGGGTGTCGAGATGAACAGACAGAAGAGCTGTTGTATAGACAGAGGGAGACGGGATGAAGATATGGACATATGTGGGTGGAGGATATGGATATCGAGAGGGGAAGGAGAAGATGGAGAGACTGAATGTGGAGGTTGAGATGAACAGACAGAGGTGGGAAGATGATGGGACAGTGAGGCTGACACAGATACAGGGGGATGGACAGAGAGAAGTGGGAAGGAAAGCAGACACATAAAGGGGAATAATAGGAGATAGATAGGGAGATGCAGGCAAGAGGAGATATATAGGAAGTGGGTGCAGAAACAAATAAGGAGAGTAACGCAGAATGGGATGAATAGGGAGAGATAGGAGGAGGTGAATAGGGAGAGGGAGCTGGAGGAGATGGGAAGACAGATGGGGCAGGAGGATATGGACAGAGAGAGAGAGAAAGGTGGAAGAGAGGGGAAGAGAGTTGGGGGAGGAGGAGGTGGACAGGGGGGAGAGGGAGGAAGAGTAGATGGACAAAGAGGGGAGGGAGTATTGGACAGAGAGAGTGGTGAGGGGTAGAGAAACAGGTGAGAGGAGAAAATGGACAGAAGGGGAGAAGATGTTGACAGACAGAGAAGGGAGGGAAGAGGAGACTGGCAGAGAAAAATGTGGGGTGGAGAAGATGGATGAAAATGTAGGAGGAGGACAAGGGCAGTGAGGGAGGAGGAGATGAGCAGAGGTAGAGATGGGCAGAGAGGTGGTGAAGAAGAGATGAGCAGTGTTTTGCATATTCTAATATGTCTCTGCTCCCAATATTTTTTCTTCTACTCCGCATTTCAGTATCACCAGAAAGGCACAATGAATATCTCACTCACCTGGTCTTTGCCTAGAAATGGTCTTCCATACACTTCTCTCTTCATCCATTATTTTTAGCTTCCTCACACGCTATCCAAACTGTCTCAGGCAGGCGGACTTGTTCGTAAATTACTATCCCGAGATATCCCGCGAGACGCACATTTGCGTCTTACTTACCGTTTTTGTCACCTATAGCGTTTTTTAGTCTGCAGTTCGTTGTTCTTCCATATAAGCACTTAGATGTCAGTTGCACCTATTTGTACACAGAATGCCTGTTTAAACCTAAGACAGCTAAATATTCCGAAAACGACACATCGTACAAAAAAATGTTCTATGTGAAAAGTTAATATTAGTAAAGAGGACATCCATCTCTACTACATCTGGGGTGTAAGGCTAGTTCGCGTCCGTAGTAGAATACTACACGTGCACCCTGGGTAACGCTAAATGAACTAGCACTAAAGGCAACCAGATAATCCAGATAATCCTGTGCTGGATCTCCTGGTAAACACATCATGAGTGATACCGACCAAATGAGCGATGAAGAATTGACTAGAGCACTCGGACCGTGCCTCCGAGTCTGCCACCTAAACATTGAAGGCATAAGTAGGAGCAAATGTGAATTTCTCCAGAGAGTTCTCAGTCAGAACAAAATCGACGTAGTCGCGATACAAGAGACTCATGCGGAAAACATAGATCAGCTGGCCTCCAGAGGAAAAATCCCTGGATTCGAGATACTGGGAGCCACCTATCACCGCAATTACGGCGTGGCAACCTACATACGAAATAAGATAGAAAATGCTTCCCTGTGTAAGATATCTACAGACAACAACATACATGAAGTTGCTGTCAAAATTGGCGAGACCACTATAGTTAACATCTATAAGCCTCCCGGCTGTCCATGGCCTCCAGAAGTACTCCAAGAATATCCCCACCCTGCTATCTACGTAGGTGACTTCAATAGTCACCATGAGAACTGGAAGTACGAACGAAACGACCAGAACGGTGAATCCCTGATGAGCTGGAGTGAGGAGACTAACACCCACCTGATTTTCGACGCCAAGGACCGCGGAACATTTCGATCAGCAGCATGGAGACGAGATTATAACCCTGATTTATGTTTTGTCACTAAAAACAAAAACAACCAACCGCTAGCCGCAACTCGTGAAGTCCTGTCTGATTTCCCACATCGCCCTGTTATCTTAAAAGTCGGAATTAACATCCCAATCATAAAATCCTTTCCTCGCCCACGATGGAATTTCCAGAAGGCAGACTGGGCCACCTTTGCACAAAACCTTGACAAGTGTCTAGGTTGGATACCCCCGACTAGGGACAACTATGACAGATTTGTGGGAGCAGTCATCGCCACGGCTAAGAGGAATGTACCCAGAGGCTACCGGAAAGAGTACATCCCTGGCTGGAATGAGAGATACGAAGACCTGTACCAGGAATTTACCGAAACCAACAACCAAGAAATCGCGGACGAACTGTTGCACAGCTTAGACGCAGCTCGACGGGAAAAATGGATGGACACCGTGGAGAATCTAGATTTCACTAAATCCAGTAGGCAAGCATGGACCCTACTCCGTAACCTGGGAGGCAGTAAACGTAAAATAAAAGACACCCACCCGATAACCCCTAACAATGTGGCCGCACACATAGTTAGAACCTCAAGAGCACCAAGGGACAGAACACACACCACGACCGTCAAACGTGAATTAAGATCCTTAAAACAAAGGGCATCGCCTACCTCCGAATTTTCCCAGCCTATCACAGCGGAAGAAGTTGCAGCAGCCTTGTCAAAAATCAAAAGTGGCAAGGCTCCCGGCTTCGATGGCATCCACCCGGAATTCCTACTTCACTGTGGAAAATATACTAGAACATGGCTCGCAAACTTCTTAACAGATATTTTAGAATTGGGTAATATCCCACACCAGCTTAAACGAGCAAAGATTATAGCGATACTAAAGCCAGGCAAACCTAATGACATGCCCCAAAACTACCGCCCTATCGCTCTGCTGAACTGTGTCTATAAGCTGTTGGAACGTATCATCTACAATAGAATAAGCGGAAAAATTCTTGAAGTGGTACCGATTGAACAGGCAGGTTTTCGACCCAACCGCAGTTGCACCGACCAGATCCTCTCCCTAGCAACTCATATAGAGGCGAGCTTTCAGAAAAAACTCAAAACATCAGTAGCCTTTATTGACCTATCAGCCGCTTATGATACCGTTTGGCGACAAGGCCTGATATTTAAGTTGCTGCGGGTCATACCATGTAATAAGCTGGTCAACCTCATTGATAACATGCCCACAGATAGAAGTTTCAGAGTCATAATGGGCGACTTAAAAAGTGACCAAATGAAGCTCAACAATGGTTTACCACAAGGCTCCGTTCTGGCGCCATTGATGTTTAACCTCTACATATATGACTTACCTGAAACCACTTCTCAAAAATTCGGATATGCCGACGACTGGGCAATAGCTGCAAGAGGCAGATCAATGGAGGCAACGGAAAACACATTAACTGCGGATCTAACAGAGCTGGGAGATTACTTCCGAAGGTGGAGATTACGGCCAAACGCGACAAAAACGGAGGTGACATGCTTTCACCTCGACAATGCCCAAGCAAAAAGAAAGCTCAACGTTCATTTCGAAAACAGGCAGCTAAACCATAATAATCACCCCAGATATCTAGGCGTCACCTTTGACAGAACCCTAACATTCAAGGGACACCTACGTAATACAGCCGCAAAACTTAAAACTCGAAATAATATCATACAGAAGCTATGTGGGACTACGTGGGGCTCTTCCGCGGCTGTACTGAGATCTTCGGCTCTGGGACTTGTCTACACAACAGCCGGTATGGCTAAACAGTAAACACACAGGCTTGATCGATGCTCAACTAAACTACACAATGAGGATGATATCAGGAACAATAAAGCCAACGCCTTTATACTGCCTACCTATACTGAGCAACATTCTCCCACCGGACCTGCGCAGAGAGAACGCTCTCTTACGCGAGTATGGAAAAGTGCTGAACAACGAGAAACTGCCAATCCATAAGGATGTTCCTGCCCTGGAGATGAACAGATTGCGCTCAAGACACCCCTCTTTAAAAAAGGCAAAAAATACGCATCCTCTCAACCTGGATTATGGCAACCTCCGGAAAATGCGGTGGAGACAATCTGTGCCCCAAAACCTGCAGAATATGCCATGCATCAGCGTCCAACCACCAGGATTCAATTTGCCAAGGAAAACTTGGACGACCCTGAATCGAATTCGGACAAATAACGGCAGATGTGCAGACAGCCTCCACAGGTGGGGTAAAATCACCACCCCGAGATGTGATTGCGGTGCGGACCGGCAGACGATTCGTCACATCGTGGAAGATTGCCTTCTCAGACGTTTTGCAGGAGACCCCAATGAGTTTCTGACCGCGACTGAAAGTGCAATAGACTATGTCACAAATCTGGATGTTTGTTTGTGAACTTTTGTTTGTTATATACACTATTCTTAAACATTTTTATATCTACAACTATATGTTACACACTGTGACTACTCTATATTTCTGTGTCTTATGATTTTTATGTCTTTTCTATATGATGTGTTATATGCCATAAGCTAAATAAATAAATCTACTACATCTGGCCATCTCCTACTGACCTTCGTGAGCGAGGTCAACTTTGTATTTTCAAAGGGCGGCCCTCATTTTTATTGCATATTCGGATTCTATTCCAAAAACCATGTACAGATTATTTAAATCGTTTATGAAAGGTGGGGTGGATAGCACTGGCCAGTTGTAGGAAAGACAGATGTTCAGTTTACTAATAGTAACTTTTCAAATAGAACATTTTCTTTATATGATGTGCCGTTTTCGAGTTAAAACAAACGCCCTAGCCTTTTTCCCATAGCTTCGCCCACAAATGTGTTCAATACATATACTGCACGCATTTTCTCCTCTCCCCTCCCTACATGTCTATCTCCAACTCCCCCCTCTCTCTGTCCATCTACCTCTTCGCTCCCTCTGTCCATCTTGTTCTCCTTCCCCCTCTCTTTGATCATCCGCTCCTCCACCCTCCCTCTGTGAATTTCCTGTTCTCCACCCTCCCTACACGTACATCTCCTTCTGCCCCTCCATATGTATCACCTCCTCCCCATCTCCTCCTCATACTCCAATTATCTGTTCATCTCCTCCTCTCCACCCTGTATCTCACTTCATTTGTTCCTCTCCCCTCTCTTTATCCACCTTCGTCCCCTCTGACCTTATCTTCCTACCTTCCTCTTGCCATATCCTCCTCTCCTGATGACCACCTCCTCCTCACCCTCTGTCTATACATCTGCTTCTCCACCCTCTCTGCCCACTGCTTCCTCATCCCTCTCACCATCCATCTTCTCCATCCCACGTCCATCTCCCCTCCTCTTATCTCCTCCTTCCCCTCTCTCTGACAATCTCCTCCCTGTCTATACCTGTCTCCCGCTCCTCACTTCCCTGCTAACTATCCTGTCTTACCATTTCTTCCTCATTCTTCCTCTCTCGAAACACAGGAAATGGTTCAAATGGCTCTGAGCACTATAGGACTTAACTTCGGAGGTCATCAGTCCCATAGAACATCACACACATCCATGCCCGAAGAAGGATGCGAACATGCGACCGTGGCGGTCGCGCAGTTCCAGACCTTAGCGCCTAGAATGGCTCGGCCACCCCGGCCGGCCTCCAAACACAGCCTTTTGTGTTGTGTTGTCAACGGCAGCCTATACTTTGGATGGGAATTCCCTTGTCCGACAGCTGCCAGCCTCCAATGTTGCAGGATGACACAGAATGTTGTTGGTAGTGTGCTGCCTGTTCTCGGATGGCAGGCACAGATGTGATGGAGCTACGATGTGAAATATGGCGATTTTCCTTTGATGTGGTCAGACGTGGTTCGATCGGAACGTTAACGAAGTTTATGGCTGCTCTCAGGTTCCCATACAATCCAACATTGGACCAGTGTCAAACAGGAATGCCTCACAAATCTGAATATTGCACTATCCGACCAGCTGGCCAAATGGTTCTATAGGCGCTGATCACGCTGTCTCATACAATTAGATGCTCTCCGTGCTTTTCACGTTAATCACTCAACATCTTGCGCTGTTCACGGTCCTTATATACCCTACCAGGACCTGTAACAACATTAAACACGAACAACAAAAAATGGTTCAAATGGTTCTGAGCACTATGGGACTTAACATCTGAGGTCATCAGTCCCCCCGACTTTTTTTTTTTTTTTTGGTCATCAGTCTACTGACTGGTTTGATGCGGCCCGCCACGAATCCTTTCCTGTGCTAACCTCTTCATCTCAGAGTAGCACTTGCAACCTACGTCCTCAATTATTTGCTTGACGTATTCCAATCTCTGTCTTCCTCTACAGTTTTTGCCCTCTACAGCTCCCTCTAGTACCATGGAAGTCATTCCCTCATGTCTTAGCAGATGTCCTATCATCCTGTCCCTTCTCCTTATCAGTGTTTTCCACATATTCCTTTCCTCTCCGATTCTGCGTAGAACCTCCTCATTCCTTACCTTATCAGTCCACCTAATTTTCAACATTCGTCTATAGCACCACATCTCAAATGCTTGGATTCTCTTCTGTTCCGGTTTTCCCACAGTCCATGTTTCACTACCATACAATGCTGTACTCCAGACGTACATCCTCAGAAATTTCTTCCTCAAATTAAGGCCGGTATTTGATATTAGTAGACTTCTCTTGGCCAGAAATGCCTTTTTTGCCATAGCGAGTCTGCTTTTGATGTCATCCTTGCTCCGTCCGTCATTGGTTATTTTACTGCCTAGGTAACAGAATTCCTTAACTTCATTGACTTCGTGACCATCAATCCTGATGTTAAGTTTCTCGCTGTTCTCATTTCTACTACTTCTCATTACCTTCGTCTTTCTCCGATTTACTCTCAAACCATACTGTGTACTCATTAGACTGTTCATTCAGTTCAGCAGATCATTTAATTCTTCTTCACTTTCACTCAGGATAGCAATGTCATCAGCGAATCGTATCATTGATATCCTTTCACCTTGTATTTTAATTCCACTCCTGAACCTTTCTTTTATTTCCATCATTGCTTCCTCGATGTACAGATTGAAGAGTAAGGGCGAAAGGCTACAGCCTTGTATTACACCCTTCTTAATACGAGCACTTCGTTCTTGATCATCCACTCTTATTATTCCCTCTTGGTTGTTGTACATATTGTATATGACCCGTCTCTCCTTATAGCTTACCCCTACTTTTTTCAGAATCTCGAACAGCTTGCACCATTTTATATTGTCGAACGCTTTTTCCAGGTCGACAAATCCTATGAAAGTGTCTTGATTTTTCTTTAGCCTTGCTTCCATTATTAGCCGTAACGTCAGAATTGCCTCTCTCGTCCCTTTACTTTTCCTAAAGCCAAACTGATCGTCACCTAGCGCATTCTCAATTTTCTTTTCCATTCTTTTGTATATTATTCTTGTAAGCAGCTTCGATGCATGAGCTGTTAAGCTGATTGTGCGATAATTCTCGCACTTGTCAACTCTTGCCGTCTTCGGAATTTTGTGGATAATGCTTTTCCGAAAGTCAGATGGTATGTCGCCAGACTCATATATTCTACACACCAACGTGAATAGTCGTTTTGTTGCCCCCTCGACTTAGAACTACTTAAACCTAACTAACCTAATGACATCACACACATCCATGCCCGAGGCAGGATTCGAACCTGGGACCGTAGCAGCAGCGCGGCTCCGGACTGAAGCACCTAGAACCGCTCGGCCACAGCGGCCGGCCACGACCAACACTAACGTATTCCGATGGCCGTCGTACCTGTCGCAGACGACTGCAACTCTGCACATTTACATATCCGCCGACAATGTGTGCGTGTTCGAAGTTACACTGACTTCCGACCGTGTATTATGGGTGCTTTCATCTTCCGTCAGACAGCGTAGAGAAGAAAAGATTAGAACAAGATTGGATACGATGAAAGATAGCATCAAATCAGTGGAAATGTAGCTTACAGCCCCGATAGAACCACGGTTTTAACCATTAACTGCCACAGTATGGCGCGTCAGTAAACGGTAACGACGTAGTGGGGACGCGGAAAGTATGATAGCGGTTAGAAAAATCACGGTGTCCGACACTAGAGCCAGCAAGTGCACTGGCCTTCTGAATTCCTAACTGCCTTTACGCCTGCTGCAGCTGAACGCACTTCGGCGCTCGCTGGCCGTTATGAAACCCCAACACGTGCCGCACCCAACGTTCGCCAGGAACATAGACAGCCCGCGCGTGTTCGTTCTGTAAATGCTCCGTCGGAGTGCGGACCATGTGCGGACATACGAGTAACTACGCCGCAGGGCTTGATACCTGCTGTGGAGCGTGCACACTGCTTGTTATGTCGTATGATATTGGAGACCAGTGAGGCAACAACAGTATGGAGCCAAATGACTTCTATGGGAGCAGTTCTGCGACGGTAGGTGGAGCGAATTCAAACATCCCACGTTTCATCTCAGTTCGCTGCACACCATAGCGTGGAATTGCCACACACTATTCGTTCGTGACAGATGCGCCAGCACGCACATTGCTTAAAATTCTTTGGTGTTGTTGTCTTCAGTCCGAAGACTACTTTGATGCAGCTCTCCATAGTGGTCATCTTGTGCAAGGCTCTTCGTCTCTAATTAACTACAGTAAATTTCACCCGTTTGAACCTGTTCAACGCATTCATTCCATGGCCAGTCTTCTGACTGGTTTGATGGGATTCGCCACGAGTTCCTCTCGTACAAATTCTTCATATCAGAATAGAACTTGGACCTGCCTCCTCAGTTACGTGTCGAATGCATTCTAGTTCTGTCTACACCTACAGATTTTACGATCTGCAGCTGCGTCTAGTACCGTGGAAGCTGTTCCCTGGCGTCTTAAAATATGTGCTGTCACACTATCTCCTCTTCTTGTCAGTGTTTTCCACATGTTCCTTTCTTCGTCGATTCTTCGGAGAATCTTCTCACTCCTTTTCTTATTAGTCTACCTAATTTTAAACATCCTTTTACGTACCACATCTCAAACGCTTCAATTATCTTCTTTTCCGTTTTTCTCACAGTCCATGATTCACTATCACACAGTGCTTTGCTTCGAACGTACATCCTGAGAATTTTGTGCCTCAAATTAACGGAGAAGTTTGATACTAGTAGACTTTTCTGGGTAAGGAATACCCTCTTTGCCTGTGCTAGTCTGCTTTTTATGTCGTCCTTGCTTCATCAGTAACACATTAGTTTGCTTCCAAGGTAATAGAATTCCTTTATTTCGTCTACTTGGTAGCGGCTTAGTTTATCACTAACCTCACTGCTGTTACTTCTCATTACTTTCGCCTTTCTTGGCTTTATTCTCCATCAGTATTCTGTGCTCTTTAGACTGTTCATTCCATTCAGCACGTCCTGTAATTCTTCTTAACTCTCACTGAGGGTAGCAACGTCCTCAGAGAATCTTATCATTCAGATACTTTCACCCTGAATTTTAATCCCACTCTTGAACCATTCTTTAATTTCCGTCATTACTTCTTTGATGGACAGATTTAGAAGTAGGAGCAAAAGACTCATTCCTGTCTCACACTATTTTTAATCTGAGTACTTCCTTCTTGATCTTCCAATCTTACTGTTCCTTCTCGGTTCCTGTACATATTACAGATTACCTGTTTTACCCTGTAGCTTGCCTATTTTCCTCAGAATTTACAACATCTTGCACCATTTTACACTGCCGAAACCTTTTTTTTTCCAGTTCGTCCAATCCTATGAAAGTGTCTTAATTTTTCTTGCGTCTTACTTCCGCTATCAACAGCAACGTCATAACTGCCTCTCTGGTGCCTCTACCTTCCCGAAAACCAAACTGGTCGTCATCTAACACAGCCTGAATTTTCTTTTCCATCCTTGTGTACATTATTCCTGTCATCAGTTTGTCTGTATGAGCCGACTAGCTGCTTACGTGACAGTTCCCGCCTGTCACATATGAACTGATGAGTTCATAAAGACTGGTTACCCTGTAATTACAAGAAATGATCTGAAGATGAGCGGCACTGCCCGAAACTGGTCAGTTTCAAATCGTAAAAAGGTAGCTATTGTCAGACGAAAACTGTATTGTACCACGTTTTATTAGGTCGTTTTCTTGTCTGTCTATTCGGTACAAATTTTGCAATTGATTTTAAACAGTCCTATGCGTTAGCGACTTGCAAATTTGCAACTTTAAACATATCTCAGAACTGGATGACAATGTAATATCAACTTGCTTTATTGTCTTATGTGTGTCGGAGGGTACTTTGTGCACTAATGCCGTTTCCCACTTTTCTTGTTCAAGTGAGTAATGGTTCGTGGGGAAAACGATTGCTGGTGAACCTCCATGTGAACTCGAGAATCCCTCTAATTTTATCTTCATGGTCTGTCTACGTGATATACATAGGGAGGAGGCAATGCCTTAGTTGATTCGGGTGAAGAGAAACTGAAATAAACCTGAAACTTTACACACACACACAAGACTAACATGAAGAAAATAATTATCTGCATAAAAATGTTTTTAGATTGTACAAGAAATTACAGAATAATTTCTTCTAGCCCTATACAGATTTTTAACCTTATACAGGTAGTCTTGAAAATCTGTCATTGTAAAATTTTAACACATCTAAAAACACTTGTAAGACTTAAAAGGAAATACATAGGATGCATGCAATACATAACAGATGCATGATTAGTTCATCTCCTTAATATTACATTACTAACTGATGAAAGCATAGTTCACCTCCTGTTGCAAGCACCTCACGGTTTTCGTTTTAAATCTCACAAGTATCTTCATAGCCATTAAAATTTCACACTCTCAAATTTACAGGACTGTGTACATGGGATTAGGTATCTGAATGGGACTAGGAGGAATTATTTTATACTTCTTGGTCCGATTTAAAAATGTGATACATTTTTATTTATATAATTATTCTACGTGAAGTATCGTGGATAACTCCCCTATCAACGAGTGTGCCCAGTTTTGACGTCACTTTTTAATACTGGGCACAGACTGAGCTTGATTCATTCAACATCCTTGAACGTTCCCGTTCTTGATGAGATCTACGGAAGATGACGAATGAATGAATAGATGAATGACTCCAACCATTTTGCTCCTGCACGCTTTCTAATATCATACACACGTTTTCTATTAGGTCGGTACAGATGCCTTCATTTTAATACAGAAATGGATAAAGTAGTTAACAACGAATGTGAGCTCCGCTACGACTCAGATACAGAAAAAAAAACAAAGACGAATTACGTCTCCCGGCGTATTTGCATACATGAGGTATTAATACGAAGAGTATTAAAAATTCTGTGAGTCTCACACTCGTCCATCACTCAATATCTCACGGCAGAAATATCGCATGGCAAAAAGTCTCCATCACTGGCGCTTTGTGACAAGTGCGACAACTTTTGTTATGATCAAACACTGCAGCCAGGCGATGTGCGGGGAGATAGACCATTAGCCAGTTTTCGTGACGGCTTTTTTGTAGTCAGCCCGCTCTGCCTCATACACAGACATGCTGGTATCCCAGGAGCCGTCATCTGCAGCGAAACGAAGGACTAGTTGGATTATCCGCACCAGTGTTCAATTTACAACTAAAAACAGTGATTACAAAACAACAATGCTATCCATATACACAGGAGTTTCCAAAACGAAATGTACCTTCATTACCTAGCAGTTGCTGATGGTATTCCAAAACTCGCCACTACCTGAGAACAAGTAATTCAAATTGCATGGAAATTACGCCACAGTACAAAATTTATACTGGAAGAGACAGTATACGGAAGGAAGAAAATCGAGATTCAACAGTCGACCTTAAATCATGACATGCGGGAAAATATTCCAAGTGGGTAAATTCAAATGTTTAAGTGGTATGTCTATGAGAGTTGGAAATTAAATAGTGTCGGGCTATGTTAAAAAATGAACGGCTTAGAGCAAGAAGCCTGCCCATCACTTTGCAGGGAAATTCTCGAGCACATATGGCGAAAGGTGCGACTGATTTGATCGATCGACGGAGCTTAGGAGTGCTCTAATATCCACCACACTGCCCGGACTTAAGGCCTTGTGACTTCAACTTGAAGGAATCGCTTCATGGCATTCGTTTCAGAACTGTTAACAGAGATTCGTCGCGCAGCAGTCCTCTCCATTTGAACTATCAACACGACTGGCATTGTCCAGGGAATCCTAAGACTTCCACATCCTGGCAACGGGTTATACACAACGTTGGTGACTACTATGAAGGACAGAGAAGCTTTGAAGCAGGTATTGCAAACAAATACAGTAGTTGCTGCTAATAAATTTACAAGCCTTGTACATCTATACTCCTGATGCCACGTAACGGCGTGTGGCGGAGGCCATTCCTGGCACCACGGTCTCATCCCCCCTTCCCTCTTCTATTCGCGAATGGCGTGGGGGGGGGGGGGTAATGGTTGTCGGTAATGCTACCTATTAGTTCTAATTTCTCGGGTTTACTCGTTGTGGTCATTCCGCGAGACCTATGCGGGAGGAAGTAATAAATATGCTACCTGAGTCGTCCGGCAAAAAATGCTCTCTCGGAATTTCAAAGTAAAGTCTGCCAGTGGAGTTTGTTGAGCATTTCCGTAACGCTGCCGCGCCGACTAAATTACCATGTGACGGAAAACGCCGCTCTTTGTTCGATCTTCTCTCTATCTCTCTATCCCGTTCCTGATAAACATCCCAGACTGACGAACAGTACTCTAGAACCGGTGAAATTAGTTTTTTGTGTGCTACTTCTTTCGCAAATGAATTACATTTGCCTGTGGATCTCAGCTTGGCATCTGCTTTTCGTATTACGAGTGTCGCTCAGAAAGAAATGCTCCACATTATCTTCCTTCAACAATTATTTATTGAGCACAATGAAACGTACACATAAGAAATAATAATACCGCTCTACTCTCTATTTTTCCATGTAAGCTCCTCCTTCTATGGCCTTCCTCCAGTGAGACACGAGGGCGTGTTTGCCCTGTCGGTACCACTTTTTGTTCTGGTCATGGATCCATTTCTTCACTGTGTGAATCACCTCTTGGTCATGGTCCGCCCCGATAGCTGTCAGCGTGAAGGATTGCCGTCCTAAGGGCCCGGGTTCGATTCCCGACTGGGTTGGGGATTTTCTCCGCTCAGGGACTGGGTGTTGTGTTGTCTTCATCATCATTTCATCCCCATCCGGCGCGCAGGTCGCCCAATGTGACGTCGAATGTAATAAGACCTGCACCAAGGCGGCCGGACCTGCCCCGTAAGGGGCCTCACGGCCAATGACGCCAAACGCTCAGTTCCATTTACCTCTTCGTCATCGTCAAAATGTCTCCTACGAATGGCCCAAACAAGTGAAAGTCTGAGCGAACTAGTTCACGGCTGTAGGGTGGACAGGGTAAAATTGTTCAACCCTGTTTATAGATGTGTTCCGAAGTCCTCAAACTCGTGTGCGGTCGTGTTTTATCATGTTTAATTGACATATTACCTGGGTTAAGACACAAATGAATTACAGGCATTTGCTGCAAGTTGGCATTGATTTAAATCAATGGGGAAAGTTGAAAATTTATGCCGGACCAGTATTCGAACCCAGGTCTCCTGCTAACTAGGCAGATGCGCTGACCACTGCGCCATCCGGACACAGTGATCATCGCAACTGCACGGTCTACCCTAGCACGCCTCCCCTCAGACCCAAATTCTCAAGTCATTCTCATATTACTAATGTACTGTATTCGAACCACCGTCCAGCACAAATTTTCAACTTTCCCCAGCGATTTAAATTAATGCCCACTCGAAGTCAATGTCTGTAATTCCTCTGTGTCTTAATTCATAGTGACTACCAAATTAAAATGGTAACTGTTCTTTCGGACATGTCCAAAAGAACAGACACCATATTTATCACCTTGACTGTCATGGCGTCGGAGTCGCTGGAAGCCCTTGTTGAGTTTGGTTAATGTGTACACATATGTTTCAGAACTACTGGTGCTGCCTCTTGACAGCACATCAAAGACCCAGATGAGACAGCCGTGGATGGCCTCTCCGAACTCCGCCGATCTTGGAGCTCTGCCGAACTGCCTTCTCGTAATGGCTTCACCCATTTTGTCCAGCGACTAACCGTACTTCTGTCAACTGCAGATCCTCCATAAGTCGCACACAAACCTTTGTCAATATTCCCAACAGTTTCTTTCTCCACAGTGAGAAATTCAATGAGGACACCCTGAATGTCACGTACATTACTTGCAGTTGCCATTTTGAAACAGTGCTGCAGCTACGCTGTCTGTAAGAGAAAACAGAGCATTTTCGCGCACGGTACTGAAACTTCAAATAATGCGTAGCTAAGTTTCAAATACGTACCGTTTTGCTGGCTGAGAAAAAAATTATGGTGCGTTACTTTCTGGGCAACCCTCGTATTTCTTTTATGTGGTCATTCCACTTTCGCTAGCTCCGGTTGGTTGCTTCTACGTATTTCACGGTAGTTACTGTCTCCAGTGATTCGTCAGAAATAGTGTAATTGTACAGTGATGGATTTCTCCGCCTGTTTATGCGCAGTATCTTCTGAACTTGCTCATTTCTTATACACAACCGCATTCTCTGTGAACAGTCCTAAAGAGCTTTCGATGCTTTCTAATTGATCATTTACACACATCGTAAAGAGTAACAGTCATATCACACTTCCTTCGGGTACTACTGAAATCATCTTTACATCTACGGATTTTTTTCCGTTAGGAGCGACGTGCTGAGTTCTATCTGCGAGGAAGTTTTGAATCCAGTCACAAACCTGGTCCGATACTCGGTAAGTTCGTATTATTTTCTCTTCACGACTGCAGGGAACCGTATCAAACACCTTCCTGAAGCAAGGAAACACAGTACCGATATCTATGGCGCCCTAATCCTCATTGACGAACAGAGGCAGCTGAGTTTGAAACGCCCCCTTAGAAAAATTAATGAATTACTGTGCTGGTAAACCCCTTACGTTACTTGTTTTTCAAGCAGCTGAGCAAAACTGAACGTACTCTGACATTTCTCTCCTTACTTATTCTGATCATCACTAAACTGACACACAATATTTTTAGCGCAACGCAATCTGACTTTCAATAATCCCTACAAAAGAATGGCCCTGACTAACAATAACCCGTACCTTTCATGAATCACTTACCGCACAAAAATCTTCGTTACTCGAACTACTGCAATACAGCGAGCGCCAATACTGCCAGCTAAATAAAAGATTCTAACTACTGAAGGCACTAACTACTGATAGGCATAATTAGCAAATGAAAGATTTTGATAGAGAACAAACAATGTATTTACTTTCATAAGTGTTCAAAAGTCATAATATACATATCAGTTCATGACATCCAGTCTTACATATTTACTCTCTCTCTCTGATGGACACACGTCCAGATCATCTGCTCTCAAAACTCCGCCATCTCTCTCCCCACATCCACCACTGCTGGCGGCTCACCTCACCTCCAACTGCGCAACGCTACGTGCTGTTAACAGCCAACTGCCCAACACTACAATAGGAAATTCCAACAATGCAAACCAGCCACAGACTGCACACAGCACAGTCAGTGATTTTCATATAGAACGCTACGTGACGTTACCAACATAAAAACCTAAACAGCCTACTTACATAGCCCCCATGCTCACCACAAAACTTTTTAAAAATTGTTTCAGGCAGTTAACAGCTTACTTACAAGTTTCGCTAGATGCCTGTTTGCGAAATCCATGTTCATTTTCATAAAGGAAATAGATAAATGAAATGTCAAAGCTAAATGGAGAAGCTGAAGAAATATTGCGAAAGTACGAGGAGCACACGAACTCACTTGGCACACTTATAAAATAACATTCAAAACTGTGATACTATATTTCTTAGCTCATAAGTACTTCAGGCATCTGCTACTATCATAACTGACGATAGATCTCAAACAAAGATGATCGGCAAAACAAAACAAAAATCTTAGAACCAAAATGAGGAAAAAGAATTTGGATGAAGAATAAATCAATAAAAAACCTATCAATTTACAGAGAAAATTAGGTGATACAGTCAGACTACAATTTTATTGTCATTTACATAACGGAAGCCACTAGGCTCACAAAAAAATTTTAAACTACGGTTTTATTTATATTGTGGTTGGTTGGTTGGATGGTTTGTGGACGCTGAAGGGATCATACTACAATATATTGTGCTTTCCAGAATGAGATTTTCACTCTGCAGCGGAGTGTGCGCTGATATGAAACTTCCTGGCAGATTAAAACTGTGTGCCCGACCGAGACTCGAACTCGGGACCTTTGCCTTTCGCGGGCAAGTGCTCTACCATTTTTTTTATTGCTCTACGATCTTTTTTTTTATTAGCGCCTCAGACCGATTTTTTTAAGTTATTTATTTATTTATTTATTTTTACTTCTTTTTTATAAAGTTGCAGGTAAGAAGAAGACAAATAAAAACTTCTTGTGTATGAAAATAAAAGACGACATTCTTCATAAAAATAACAATATCCTTTGAAAAACGTAAAACATAAAAGGTAGCTATATTTCCGCAACGGCCTTCTTTGTTTTATTTATTTATTTATTTATTTATGTGTTTGTTACATGTGTAAGGGAAGAAAAACTTAGAAGAGTAGGAGAAAAGAGAAGTGAAATAAAATAGGAATAATTTCCGCGCCATGCTCCACTTTGGCGCGCCATCAGAACAAAATGCATTCTATCATTGACCATTAAAGGGGAACGTGGGACCGTCCAGTCTTGGCTGGCACAGTTCGTTGAGATTCAAGCTTTGAGGCGGGTTGGTGAAAATACTCTGTAAATAGTTCGCGAAAGTGGCCCGATAGTGTCGATGTCGGCGAAGGGTGTGGTGATGTACTTGGAGGCGTGTCCAAAAGTCCGCCGGATCGACGATGTCGTCCCGGAAGAGGTAGTTGACAGCCATGCCACTGATCCATGTGATGGCGTGCCACTTAGCCGATGGAAAGTAGGTCGAGTTGGGATATATCATCACGGTAGGAGAAACGTGATATGGTGGTACTCGGAGGTAGAAAGCCACAATCTTCTGTGCGAGGGTCCAGACAGCTGCTGCTGGCCCACACTCAAAACGATGTAAATCAGTATCTTCGACATTGCACTTGAGGCACAGGGGTGAATCCACCAGTGCGATGCGATGCAGTTTCTGTCTTGTAGTATACTTGCCGTTGACGAGAAGGTACCACATAGAGGTGGTGTCAGTGGTGTGATATGGTTGGTGGATCGCTTTCCAAACTGTAGGCCATGAAACCTGGGGGTGACGTGTTTCGATGGGGTTGCGGGGTGGAGGCTTTCGGAGAAGGCAATAGATGTCGCGGGTGGTCGTCTTCCTGGTCCTGGGGAGCTCGGTGCATATGTAGCTATACTCCAAAAAGAAACGGCCGATATGTGACATCGGAGGTGGGATGTGTGCCAGAGACGTCGGTGGGCGTCTCGAAACAGGTGCGAGCTCAGTGGTCAACATTCCAGTAAAACTAGCATTTTGGCTTTTCCATAACCGGAGCATAGTATTGGTGTAAAGTGCCGTAGTCCTGGCTCTCACATTAACCAGATCGAGGCCACCGTCCCGCTTCGGTAAGGTGAGAGCTTCATACTGGACTTTGAAGATATGTCCAGAACAAATAAAATAGCCGAAAGCCGCCTGTAATCTGGCCGCCATTGTCGCAGTGATGGGCAGAATCTGCGCTATATGGGGTATCAAGGCTGCCAGATGGGTATTGACGAAGGTGACTCTCTGGCACATATTCAGCGGGCGTAGTATGTGATTTTGTATGTTGGCCCGGATGCGTTGCAGTAGTGCCCGAAAACTGATCGCCGAGGTGCGGCGAATGTCTCGCCTGTACGCCCAATCCGAGACAACGAAGGGTGTCCACCAGTTGAAATGGGACTACGCTGTCTGCGGGAAGACCGCGGCCGATCTTCATGGCGCATGATTTTGCCACGTTCATAGCGCTCCCTGCCCCTGCACTGTAACGGGTAATCCACTGCATCGCAGCTTGTACGTCGGCCGCTGAACGTACGACGAGGGCCAAGTCGTCCGCGTAAGCTCGGCAGCGGAACATATGATCCCGGAGTGGAATACCTGTCAAACGTCGCCGTAATCCGCAAATGAGTGGTTCCATCGCAATGGCATAAGGCACCGTAGACAAAGGGCAACCCTGCCGTACTGAGCGTTCAATCCGTATAGGTTCTGTAAGTCTGCCGTTGACGAGAAGTCTGGACGTTGCTCCACGAAGGAGCCGCATAATCACTTGCGTGAACGTCGGGGGAATTGCCATTCGGTCCATCACTGCGTTGAGGAATGCATGACTGACGGTCGAACGCTTGTTTGAAGTCGATGGAGATTAAAGCGCCTGGCAGTCGCGAGTGTGTTGCCACAGCGATCACATCTCGATATTCACTGAGGGCTGTCTGTATATTACGATCGCCGCCCAAGGATGTTTGTTCGTGGGAAACAATGTCTCGTAAGACATGTTTGAGTCGCACTGCTAGGAGGCGTGTGAAAATCTTGAAGTCGGAATTGAGTAACGTGATCGGCCGATAACTGTCGAGTCGTGTTCCTCCTGCGGGTTTCGGGACTGGTACAAGTAAGCCTTCCATGAACATTGGTGGCGGGTTCGCCGCGCCGGACAAAAGTTCCCAGTACATGTCCCTCCATCGTGGCATCATCAAATCTTGGAAGGTTCTGTAAAATTAGAGAGGTAAACCATCCGGGCCGGGAGATCGATTCAGAGACCCTTTGGCCACAGTGCCTTGGACGTCGTCGGTGGTCACTTCAGAAGTCAGGAGGGTTGCAGCTCCTGCGCTGAGAGTACCAAGTGTCTCCTGGGCAACCTCAGCAATGGCCTCTGCACCGGCAGGTACTTCTTGATAGAAAAGTCTATAGTGGGTTGTGAATGCATCCGCAATGGTAGCTTGCGAAGTCAACCGTCGTCCATCAGTCTAAAGTTGTCATTAAAGCCTGTCGGCGTCGACGAACATTTTGAACAATATGATGCATAGAGGGTTCTTCACCGTTAATCCTATCTTGGCTGCGTGCTCGTACAATGGCTCCCTCTAGACGGCATCTGGTCAAGGTTAAAATCTTTGCCTTGATGCGTTGAGCTTCTTTTAGACGATCCGGGGATGGAGGATGATCCATGAGTTCGCGTAGAGCGCTATAGTAGAAATCAGTTGTATGGTGATTCCACCTGGCTTTGGCTCTGCCATAGTGTGTCAATGTGCGTCGGATGGCCGGTTTGGCGCACAGCAACCACCACTGCAGTGTGGTCTCGTAACGCATAATGCGTTGAACACAGGTGTGCCACGTGTCGGTGACCTGTTGTCGACATTCAGGGTCCCGCAGTAGCGTGACATTGAGTTTCCGAGGTCCTGCACTGCGCCATATAGATTGTCGACGTAGGTTCATGGTACAGATGTAGATGTCATGATCCGAAAAGGCAGACGGCCAACGTTCCGCGTCGAGGAGAACTGATTTCAGAGCGTCAGAGATGTATATTCTATCAAGTCGGCTGGCGGAGTGGCTCGTGATGTGTGTATACCCCGGGCGGTCGCCGTGTACCACTCGCCAGGTATCGAGGAGACGAAGGCGGCGGACGAGGGAGCGAAGTTCCGGACATGTGGTGAAATGGGGGTATTGGTCTCTGCGCTCGAGAACACAGTTGAAATCTCCACCTAAGATGAGGTGATCGCATCGGTCGAGGAATAAAGGCGTGATATCTTCTGCGTAGAACTGGGAGCTATCCCTCCGTTTATCAGTGCCCGATGGGGCGTAAAGATTTATGATTTTGAGTCCTTCAACTGTTATGGCCACCCCTCGCGCCGTTGGGAGGTATGCGACATCGGAAACAGCGATCCCTTCTCGTAGGAGGATGGCTGCGCCTGTGTGTTCCATAGCTGCAGGGGCGGCGTACGTCTCATATCCATAACACCCAGTCCCAGTTGCTGTCCTCAGTTCTTGTAACAGGGCGATGTCGATGTCCGCTGCTCTTAGCGTGTCACGGAGCAGTTGAAGTTTAACGTGGGAGCCGATATTATTAGTATTTATAGTAGCTATTCGGTACGCCTGATGGGAGATCCGTGCTGCCGATAGGTTCGTAGCTGGTGAAGATTGTCGTGGTGGATGCGTGAAGTCCATAGAAGTCGCAAGAGTCGCCGTAGAAACTTCCCCCATTTTAGTGTTGGTCTAACGGAGGAACAGATCTTATTTCCGCATCGGATGGAGGTGGGAAATCCGTGTCATCCGCCCATGAAAAATGTCCGACAGGTTTGACATCGGCGAGAGGTGGCAGCGCTGGCCGAGTCGGCTCAATTGCGTCTGTGACAACAGGCGTGCTATGTTCCATGGCTTCTGGGGGCGGGACTTGCGCACGATCTCCGTTGGACGGTTCACCGTCTTGCGGATGACGCGTCTCCGTGGCAGAGGAGAAAGTGTTATCGTGTTCTCCGTCAGAGTGATGTGCCATCTCTTCGTCCTGTGGAGGGGGCTCAATGGTCGATTCTGATGTCTTGCAACGTTTTTTTCGTCGTTTGGGCGACTTCTGCTTTCGGCAATGAGTTTCAGTGTCTGAGGAAGGAAGAGATTCACGTCGTTCCGGTACAAAAGCCGCGGGTGTTATGATGCGGTCGTCATTCTCCAGAACAGTCTCGTAGGTATCCTTGTGATCTTCTAGCGTGGGCGTGTCTGGCTGTTGGACATGTTCACGGGCGGCGTCACATCCACACGCCTCCGGGTGTATCGGACCAGAGAGACGCTCATGAATGGCGTCTTGCGAGGTCTGGACGTGCAGTGTCGTCGCATAGGTGACTGGAAGGGTGGTTGTGGCTCTGTCGGTGTTCGTATCGTCGTGCCGTAGTTGTGTGATGCGGCGTTGCAGGCATTCATTACGGACGTGGCCTTCTTTGCCACAACCGGAACATGTTCGAGGTTGTCCGTCGTAAATGACCACCGTACGGCAGCCGCCGATAGAAATGTACGATGGAACCTGCCGTTTGAGATCGATTCGGACTTGTCTCATACCATTAAGCACCGGATACGTCGTAAACTGTGCCCATGTCTCGGCTACGTGGCTCTGGACTTTTCCGAACGGGCTTAGCGCCGTGATGACTGCATCTTCATTCACCTCGAAAGGCAGTTCGAATACAAGGATCGTCCGAAGGCCAAGTCCTGCATGGTCGACATCCACAGGCCCGACGTTTCCGTCGGAGTGCCGAAATTTTAGTCCATGTCGTGTCCTTTGAATAATCTCATTGCAGGCAGCGTCGGAAGTCATCTTAACATAAACGACGCTGCTAATGATCGATAGGTGTATGCCGATGAGATCGTCACGGGGGATCTTCACGTCTTCGCGTAGGAAGCGTTCGACAGCCAGTGCTTTGGGTCGAGCGTATTCATTTGAGAAGGTGAACTTAAGAGTGTTCTTCCTGTAAGAGTTGGCCATTAGAGCTTGTTCGACTGAGAAGCGCGGTGATGAGCGGCCGAGCGCGGTGCGCACTGCTGCCCTGCCGAACGCAATCCATCTGAGCTACCAAAGCACGACTCACGCCCGGTCCTCGCAGCTTTACTTCTGCCAGTATCTCGTCTCCTACCTTCCAAACTTTACAGAAGCTCTCCTGCGAATCTTGCAGAACTAGCACTCCTGAAAGAAAGGATACTGCGGAGACATGGCTTATCCACAGCCTAGGGGATGTTTCCAGACTGGCCGTAGGCTCAGCTGGGGTGAGTGACGTCAGCAGAGGCTCCCCCTGCCATTTTCCCTTTCACGCGAGGAGGGCTCGTAGCTGCCCTCAGCTGATCAAAAAAATGGTTCAAATGGTTCTGAGCACTATGGGACTTAACATCTATGGTCATCAGTCCCCTAGAACTTAGAACTACTTAAACCTAACTAACCTAAGGACATCACACACATCCATGCCCGAGGCAGGATTCGAACCTGCGACCGTAGCAGTCGCGCGGTTCCGGACTGCGCGCCTAGAACCGCTAGACCACCGTCAGCTGATCGCTTAGCCGTCTCCGTCCCGCCAGGTGGTGGGAGAGTGCGACAGAGACAGGGCCAGGAGGGATGGAGACACGCGCCAGCTCCAGGTAGGTGGTCCAGTTATGTCTCTCCCTCTCCACGCAGCTCCAGCCACTCTCCGTCCGCTTCACCACTCGGAGCGACTTGCACACAGACAAACACATTTTTGTAAATGAGATTTCACAAAGTACAACTTTCTCATTGTTCACCAAAACTTATCCACAGGGTTTTATTTACAATAAAATTAAAAGTATTCCTACTACAAAAATTATATCGACCCTGATTTTATAGAATTGGAGGTGGCAAAAACAATAATATCCAGATAAAAAAAATCAAACTGTTACAAACTACAATTGCAGTCCTGTGGACCACCTCATAAGTTTACAATAAAATTGAGGTACCAGTTAGAGCCTAAACAGATATTAAATCTAAACCTATTTACAACAATTTGACATCCACCGATTTAACTCACAGCTTTTACAATTAAATTGAGGTGCCAGTTAGACTTAAGTTACCTAGGCCTATTTTCTAAACACACGTTCGCCTGGTCAGGGTTGATGACTGAGTCATCAACCGATGAAGGTATTGAAGTTTCATAGGAATGGAATGGGATTGTGGTTGTCCCTCATCCTACACCGCAACCGCAAATCACTACATTCTTACCGTTTCCACATTTTGTTTACAATCATGAAATAAATTAGGCTGCTTGGTTAAATTATTCCACTAACTACTTCCAGTCCTTACACCAAAATTTACAAGAAGAGTAACCCTCTACCAATGAAATCAAATTACAAAACTTGAGAAATCTGTTCTAACCCCTCAGAACACAACACACCAAAATAGTACAACATCACATCCATTGCTACTGGCAACACAACTGTCAGTCATTAAATACTTCACCTTTCCCCCTTTTTTTAACTGCGTCTAGATCATTCTTTCACTGCTTCTTGCCATTCGATCTGCAAACACGACTTTCTTCCACCTTACCAAACATTGCCTGGTTGTCATTCTTTAATCTCTCTTTACTTGTACTAAACTGGTACCACCTACAAAATGACGTGAGAACCTGCTAACAAAAGAAATTCACTTACATCAACATGTACACCACATGGTTTCAAATTTCAGGACACACCAAAGAATCTATATTAATAAAACATTACAGGTAACATCATCTTAAGTACTCCCTGTTCATCTTGGAATGACGTACAAATCTCCGCAGCCTCCTCACTGCTTTTCACCGACTGAGTCACGCATCCATTTGCATTCATGGCTTCTCCTAGTCCTTGCGGGTACAACCTCCGATACTCACTCGCTCTCACTCTGGAAACTTCAAGAATTAAACCCCAGGCCCCCATGGCCCACAAATCAGCGCTCTTACTGGCGCCACAGCCTTATCTCCTGAAACACATCAAATTATTAGACATAAATTACGAACAAATGCGCAATATTCGCGCTAACTCCTACACCAAACTTAACTTCATTCTTGTACATATTAACCAGAAACCTTCGAGTATGACCTTGTCTCGTCCCCGCACATCTAAAGGATCCATCCCTACCGTCAACAACTACATAAACAGTCTACATGTAAATTCTTAACATAAACATATTCAATACATCATCCATGAAAAACAAGGGGCTACTTCCACCAGGATAATTATTCACGGAAAAGTTTTAAATTAGATATATGGTGTAATCCGCGACTCTTCCTAGATCTCAGAGTCTCTATCTCATAGCTGTTCTCATGAACCTTCCTCTTAACACGGTATGGTCCAAATAAACATTAAAGAATTTGCTAGCTAGAAACTTGTGTTTCTTGGACAATCGATGTCCTTTTACAAGAACCTTGTCACCAGGTTTCAACGTCAGACGCCGTACATTCCCTTTCTGCCTCCTTTGGTGGCTCAGCGCTTCCCTTTGAATCATTCTGAGCGCAGCGTTGACAATCGCTCGATGCCTCTCCTTACCAGTGGGTGGAAAATTTACCAGTTCTCTTGTTCTATCCGGAGGTGCTCTATTCTTCAAGACTAGCAGTGGACACATCCCCGTGCTCCCATGAGGAATCTCGTTGATAACATCTTGGAAATCGCCCAGAAACATATCCCATGTCCTGTGCCGTCGGCTACAGTAAATCCTACAAAGCTTGCCTAATTCTTTTATAACCCTCTCCCCAGGATTCGACGCCGGGTGATACTTTGATATAAAGACGGTCTTAATCCCGTACCTTCCCATGGTGTCCTGCCACAACTTCGACCTATACTGCGGCCCGTTATCTGCGATGACTTTCTCGACCACTCCCACGTCTCGCACAAAACCGTTTATCAACGCCGCCGTTACGGTTCTAGCTGTGGCCTTTTTCAATAGAACGAATCTTACATATTTCGAAACCAGCTCCACAGCAACGGACACATATTGAAATCCGTTCATAGTGCGAGGCAACGGCCCGAACAGGTCTGTCGCTGCGAATTCTCGGAGGCGCGCGGGAACTATGGGGAATAGTGGGGCACGACAGGATACAGTAGATGATTTGGCCCTCTGACATACTTTACAAGTACGGAGCACCCTAGCTACCCTCAGCTCCATACTAATAAAGTATACCGACTCTCCCAACTTCCCACTGCACTTGCGCACTCCAAAATGTCCATAACTCAAGTGGCAATACCAAATTAACTTGTTGACCAGCTCATCCGGTATGCACACTAACCACTGATGCTGGTTCGGATTCTTTCGATAGAACAAGACGCCGCCTCTTACCAGGTAAAAACGTCGAAGCCGATCTTCGGCCGGGTCACTCAACTTCGCCTTGATCACCCGCCAATTCTCGTCCTTGTCTTGTTCCCTACCTATTCTAGACAAAGCATCGCCTACGTACTTTTCAAACGGCACACCTTTCATGTAAAACAGGTCGTATACATTTTCGTTAGGATCAGTGTCCCTCTGTACTGCGAGTCCAATCGGACCTCGAGATAGTGCACCTGCCACTATGTTCTGTGTGCCAGGCACGTGGTGGACCTCAAATTTAAATTCCTGCAGAAATAGCACCCATCTAATCAATCGCTGGTGAGTAAGTTTTGCTGTCATCAGGAATTGTAGAGCCTTATGGTCTGTATATACCTTTGTGACACGGCCAAACAAGCAATACCTGAATTTGTGAAACCCCCAGACCATCGCTAACGCCTTATTGAGCACACGGCTCGCGAAGGCAACGGGCTTTGGCATCACATCATCGTTCTCTTCCCACTCCTGGAACAGAACAACATCTAAGCCCGCCCGGGAGCTATCCGTGGCCATACAAAAGGGTTTGGACAAATCCGGATGTACAAGCAGAGGAGATGACATCAACGCATCTTTTAAACTTTCAAATTCCCGTTGCGCAGCATCACTCCACTTCCATACAGTGTTTTTTCCCGTCAGGGCACACAAACAAGGTGTCGAGATTCTTTTAATTTTGATAAATCTTTTATAGAAATTAATGATCCCAAGATACGCTCGCAACTGTCTCTTACTCTTAGGGACTGGATACTCTTTGATTGCCCGGAGTTTTTCCGGGTCTGGGCGAATCCCGTCAGTGGTTACTATGTGCCCAAGAAACTTGATCTCTCGTCGTCCTAATTCAGATTTCTGTAAATTTATTGTTACCCCACATCGTCCAAAAGCCTGTAAAACTTGATTCAGGACGTCATTATGGTCGTACCACGTCTTCTCCGCAATGAGTATGTCGCCCACGTAAAGTGTAATCCTACGCCGCAACGACGGGAAACTGTACCTAACGCCCGGATAAATGCGGCGGAAGACACGTTGAGTCCGAATGGGAGTTTCCGGTAAACATAACATCGCCCACACCATAAGGATGCCGTAGATTTTATACAGGATTCGTCCAACTCCACTTACCAGTAACTCGGCTTCATGTCACGGGAGCTGAGAACGGATACGCCATGAAACTTCTGCAACAGCTCATCTAGTGTCTCAGGCCTATCCGTTTCAGTGTCGATGATAGTATTTATTTGGCGTGAATCAAGGACTAGCCTTACTGAGCCATTCTTCTTGGGGATACAAAAAATCGGGCTGTTATAGGAACTAACACCCGGTTCTATAACTCCTTGTTGTAACATTGACTCTGTCTCACGTGACACTTTCTCTCTGTACGCAAGCGGCACGACCCACGGTCGTACGAAAAATGGTTTATGGGGTTTAACCCCGAACTTGTAGGTAAAACCACTTATAGTGCCTGTGTGTCCCAAAAACACACGGCCGTTTCTATGCAATGTCCCTTTCACGTTGTTACTGTTCCCATCATCTTTAATGTGACCCACTTTCTCGATCATTACAGACCCCAAATCTATCGCATCTGACTTTTTGTTATCCTGTGTTTCTAGTTTGATCCTCGCATTGCCTTGGCCCAAAGGTCCTGTGTCCACTGACAGTCTAAGAGACTCGACTATATGAGCGTCTATTTTTATAGCGTCATCGAATTCCATCCTAATATCTCCGCCACCAATTTTTATGGTGGCAAATCCATGTTGCAGATCCAAGGTGGCTTGGTACCAGCCGATAAAATCAATCCCTGATATGGCCTTAACCGTCATTCTTTCTACAACCAAGAACACAACACTAATAGTTTTCTCTTTGTACACACACTCAACTTGACTTTGCTTTTTCACTTCGATGCTTTTCCCAGGGACAGCACGTTGCACCTTCGTACGCTGTAGTGGCAACGTCGGCCACTTCACATCTCCCCCACAACAATTAAATACGTCTTCCCTTATAACGGATGCTTGACTCCCTGAGTCTAAGATACAAGGAATTATTACGTTATTTACATCCACGCTGACAACTGGTAGTTTAAATCCCGAAAACTCCTCCGGTTCTTCCAAAAGAACTTCCCTCATCTCACCATAATCTATGTACAAATCTAAGTTATTATCCCCTTTATCATCAGACTCAGGGGCCGCGCTTGCCTGTCAAATTGTTTCGCTCGCCACTACTGCCTCATCGTTCTCCCTAATATCCTGTCGTGGATCTGCTGGCCTTATTTCGATATCAGGAGAGTCCGAATAGCCAGTATGGCTCGCTCCATTACCATAATAGTTCCGCCTCCGTTGATTTCGTCCCCTGTTATTTGAAGGGCCAAAAACTCTCCCACGTCCTTTACCACTTTGCGGGTTGACACATAATGTACGTTCCTGTACCTTTGCTGATAGCCGTTATGCTCCATGGTGTTCGTGCTCATTTCTCCGCACTTCTTGCGCTTGGTTCGGCACACTTTCTTCGCCTAATTCTTGTAACAATTGCTGGAAGGCAGCCACCTCATGCATGGTCCTTCCCGCGATTGCTATCTCCCTACGTAGTCTATACGGTAGTTTCGTCAGGCATATTCTGATCATCTCCGCGTCTCCATACGGCACATCCAGGTATTGGTTATCTTTGACCATTTCCTGGAAGTACCGTACAGGATTCTTCTCAGTATGGTTCCGGCAATTTTCTTTCATTAAAATGTTCAATTTTATCCTATCCTGTATGCTCTTCGACCAGAACTCATTCAGAGAAGCTTTACAAAAATCTTGATACGTCACACAGTCTCTTATCGCTAATTGCATCTTGGCACTTGTAACCTCCCCACAGAAAAATAATAATGAAAATTGACCATGAACCAAGCGTAACTTCCCACAAAACAATATTAAAATGAAATTTTTTTTAAATATTGTAACCTCTGAACAAAATTAGCTCCCATTTATAATCTGTGTGCAGAAATGCATTCACATTTAATGTTCCCACAAAATTCTTTCCTCATTTAATGTTAAGTTCGAAACAGAAAAATTCCTAAACACCAAAATAATAATAAAAAATTTGTAACCTGATAAATTTTATGAGGACAGCAGCGCTGCCCTTCGGCCCTGTATTCTGAATTTAAAAAAAAAATTCTTACCTCAATAAAAACTGCAAATATATCTGCTCTTAAGTAGAAATTTTTCGACACAGCTTCGTGCAATGCTGGCGTATATTTTTTTTTTTGATTCTTGGAAGGAATGATCATGCATTTGAAATATTCTTTACATTGAAATGAATGCTTTTCTTTAAAAAAAGTTACTTTATATTATAACAATTATTATTGGGGCATTTTTTTAAAGAAATTAAATGACAATTAATATACATTACTAGATATGCACGAGGCTACTTCTTTACCTTCTACAATAATACCCATCTTGCAGAGTCCTGACCAGAGTCCCGAGCAGAGCAGACAGCCGACACCCGCCGACTCCCGCCGACTCACACAGACTACTGAAGACTACTACTGTCGACTCGCGCAGACAAGCGCAGACTAGCGACAAGCAACAACTAACGACATACTACTCTCTGGTCAGAGACTCTGTCATGCCTCGCCCATCGCCGGCAAAGCATACGTCTTACATAACCCTCCACTGGGGGGGGGGGGGGGGGGGCAAAAATTTGGCAGTGATGGTGAGTCAATTGGACTTACCATGAGCAACAAATTTTTCTTAATTAACTAACTTTACAATCACAGAATATATACATATATATAGGTGCAGAACATGAAATAAAATATAGTGCACATGCACTGAGTACAGAACATATCAGGCAATGACAAAATGTATACACAATGAGTACAAAACATATTAACAAATGACAAAAGTGCACACGCACTGTAGTTCAGAACATATCAGAAAATCGCAAAATGTATATGCAATGAATACAAATCATGTTAACAAAATGCCGAAAGTGCACACGCACTGTAGTACAGAACATATCAGGGAATCACAAAATGTATACGTAATGAGTACAAATCATATTAACAAATGGCATAAAGTGCACACGCACTGTAAAACTCTTTAGCATTTTTACAACAAATAAACATATCAAGGAGTGAAATAAAGTGCACACGCACTGTATAAGTCTTTAGCATATTTAGGACAACTAATCTTGTTAACAAATGAAATGAAGTGCACACGCACTGTATATGTCTTTATCATTTTACAAGAATTTAAACGCATTGTATAAGTATTTACCATTTTACAAGAACTAGGAAAGGAATGGGAAGGATTGCGTCATGGTTGTAGCACTTTAGGTTGCACGCAGCTGCACTGAAAGTCCATATCTTTCTACAGAAGCACAACACCAAGTGAGACAATCTGAACTTCTTTTCCTTGAAGTATTAATCAGTGTATCCAAGACACTGAAATGTCGTAGTAATATTCCATGTTATCGTTTTGGTAGTACATTAGGTACACCAAACAGTGGGACCATAATAACATCTCCATCGCTCAAGGTGGTGGACAGCATGTCGTGTCAACGCCACGTTCTTGTAAAGTACACCAACGTAGAATTAGTGCAAAAACCAAATATAGAGCTCCATGATCATGAGGATAGACAGGACAAACGGATATTGCAGTAATTTCTGGTAATTAGGTCAGAAGGTGAAGGACATTAAGTCTCATACTAGTCTTCATTGAGAATTACACTAGTCTAACAACTGATTTGAGTAATTGGTGGCACTCATCGCCCAGTTACTGAACATTTCTGTACCATGTATGAAGTATTACAGAATAATGTTCATAAATTATCTGTTTACAGAGAACATTGGCACTCACTGGCCAGTTACAAACCATCTGAAGTCATCATTCAAAACAGGAGCTAATGAATGGCATAGTATTAACATAATTCGCTAAGTTATAGTAATCATTGGCACTCATTGTCCAGTTACAAAACATGTAGCAAGTATTGAATAGTACAAAACGTTTTTCATCATTCAAGTGACATACGACACATTTAAGATAATTATTGGCATTCATTGACCAGTTACAAACCAGCAGAAGTCATCATTCAAAAAGAGTCAATTATTGGCATAGCAGTTATAGAATATAACAAAATAATATTTACAGAAATTATTGGCATAGTATTTATGCATTATTACAAAGCATCATTCAGTATTACTCAGAACTGATCATTCCAGTTGTGGGGCGGCGTGTGTGTGGAAATTATGTTGCTGTATAAATGTTTGAATGTAAAATCTGTTCCTATTATTTAGAATGTTATTTATGCTGTCTTTCGCCGTTCTCAACACTGGCTCTCTAATTACACTTTAGCAACCAGAAAGTGATTTAACAAAACGTGAAGCCTGTAATTAGAATTCCTAGTGCCCACTTCATCTGAGAATACAATTATAGCTGCAGCTTATAGCTCTGAGGAAATAGGAGATTGTCCGGGATTTATAATCAAAAACGATTTTCCAAAATAGTTGAGTATATTCTGAAAGTCACTGATGAAAAACACAAGTATTCATGCAACCTAACTAACAGAGCAGTTCAGAGTCTAATGCGCTGATGCAACTATAAATGTCCGAATTAAATGTTGAAATGAATGCTCGCCATAATTTGATGATAATATTTCATCAAACGCCACGCTAAATAATTGGTAGAATGTCTGTCCCGCGACAGCACGTGAAAATACGACAATACGCAAACTGAAGCTAGATAATGAAAATCATCCCAGAATTAACACTTCACTTGAAAATGATTTCCTGGTTACGCGCATCTCGAGTAACTGAATACGGCATCCGAGGCTGTTTGTAGCAGTGATACCGACGCGACGCGACTCCCGACACCGATGGCGTGTTATTCGGCGTCTGGAGAGAACTGGGGCCTTCCTTCCTCGCGCAGCGTTCTTATATATAAAGCCGCGGTGCGGACGGCTAAGGGAACGCCTGATCAAATCGGCTCTCCCGACTAGCCGCTGGGCTAGTAATGCACCACTTTTAGTTACCTAATAAATCATAGCTTCTCTTGCTGATGGCCGATGAAGCTCTTAATTTAAATGTGCATTCAGCACGCAGGTAAGTATTGATAATAAAATTTTGACGTGGCTAAGTTAAATATTTTGGGCGAGAGAATTAATTTAATTACACTGCACGCAGTAGACGAGCTCTGAACTGGCCCTTTAGAGATACGCTATCGCTATAATTTTATAGGTATTCAAATGAAACTTTTCACATCTTCATAGCTATAGCGGATCTCCAACATATTTAAATCTAAACATCCTAGCCTTATTTATTAGCCTACTTAATCTATCTTGCTTCCTTAAGTTTTGAGACGAAAACCAGGAAATCATGAATTTCCACTAAAATCTTAATTTGTGTAATCCAAAGTACTGTTTTTATTAAATTATTATGAAAGATGAATTTAAATATAAATTTTGAAGTCTCTAGCTCTTTTCTGTTGCGCCAATGATTTTTACATAAAAACGTCCAAATTTCGAAAATGGCTTAAGTTATCGAACTGATATTCAACACACATTAATTGAGTATTACTTCTGACATGCTAGAAAAGTTTTAGGTTATTTGCTTGATTTTAAAAAGTATTGCGCAACATTTATGACGTCAGAGCTAGTTGCAGCAGACTGGCTGGCACACAATGGAAAGACTGATATGAATTTACTACAGCGTGAGTAGGCTGCTTCCCTACACAGTGACATAGGACATATTGAAAATGTAACATACTATAACTATTCTTCAAGGTTTGTGACTAGAAAACATTATTCAGTATTACTCAGAATTCATCATTCAAATGACATATTACTCAGAACTGATCATTCCAGTGACATAGAACATATTGAAAATGTAACATACTGTAACTATTATTCGACTTCTGTGACTAGAAACATTACTCAGAATTACTCATAACTCTCCTTTTTTTGTGCTAGCAATGCATTGCGTTGAGATCGATAATTAATTATTGGGGCATAACAATATTTGCTTTTGAGTTATTGCTGCAAATGAAGATGTGTAACGTCATTCATCATGGGTCAGCTGTAGCAAGGTTATGAAACACGTAGAGTATATGTGATCACATTCATAAATGACACAGGTTTAATGACCAACTGCTTATAGCACATTAATTACATGAATAATTTCTCCTGCAAAAAATACAAAATCGATTATGAAACTGAAAGAAGAAACGCATATTATGCTGAAAAGTAGTGAACTTCGAATTAACAGGTAGTGAAATGTGTATAAAATATATATGTTCCCTAGCTGTCCTTTCCAAAACCTTCAGTCATTATACCATGCGACATTATACATACTGTCAAAACGAACTGCAACAAATACTTAAATAACTACATAGCATAAATACATAAACTTCAACATTATCCTCATCTGCAAAGAAAAAACTTCATTATCCATATTATCATAACTCCATTATTATCATCACCTGTAAAGAATAACTTCATTATCCATATTAGCATATTCTCCAACATTATTCATCACCATTCATTATCATCTGCAAAAAAATCACTTCATTATTCATTATACAACTATTCCTTATTTCTAGCATATTTCATCACTAAAACTAAGATGTGTAGTTCTGTCTGACAGCCTGCGTCAATCGCCTCGTATTCTGAAAGAAAAAATTAGTTAAGACTGCTATTCTACGATGTGTATAGTATATTCTTGTTGATGCTTGTTAATTCTGATCCATTTACTCTTCGTCACGAGGTATTGCATCTTCTTTCGTTCATTCCGAAGGTGAAATTCCCATTTCTGTTAATTTATTTCTTTTACACGTTATTGCTTTCTGAAAATGATGAACAAAGATTAATGTCTTGCATTTAAATCATATATCCACTAAATAAAAACTGGTTTATAGTAACATAATTGAGAATACAGCATAGCATGACAGAAAACGTAATATGTCAAAAACATAGACAGAGTGCAGGTGCAAAATATGTACACAGAGTATCACAATGTAGCAGCAAAAAAAATAAATAAATAAAAATAAAAATAAATAAAATAGTCACGATGTTGAGATATCATAAGGCAAAAATGTCAAAGTCAGCTGGTGTTTGTTATATCTTAAATATTTCATAGTGCATACAAACAAAACAGGAAAACAATCATACATACATGAAAAATGGAAAATATGCACGGTCTGATATATAACGACAAGAAATGTGACCTTCTTTGTGTTCAGCTTGTATGTTGTGTAGTTAATAGAGGCGAGAATTGTAGACTTTAATGGAGAGAGAATTTAATAAAATTAATATGTCTCTAGGTAGAATTGCATAATTATTCATAAGATACGTAAGTTGATCTGGAAAAATGTGCACGGTCTGATGTGTAACGACAAGAAAAGCGACCTGCTAACCTTATCTTGCCGGGCACTTGCCAAGAAAAAATGCGACAATCATCAGTAAGTAGTCACATAAATATAATTGCGTAAGTGGTCATAAAATGTGTAAGTTCATCTGGAAAAATATGCACGGTCTGATGTGTAACGACAAGAAAAGCGACCTGCTAACCTTACCTTGCCGGGCACTTGCCAAGAACAAATACGATAATCATCAGTAAGTGTTCAAGTGAATATAATTGCATAAGTGGTCATAAAAAAATTAGGAAATGGCATTACAGTGTGATAAATCATAAAGTATGTTCATTCAATAAAAGGTTTGACGTTGGAGACGTGGTGGTTCCCTTTGGTTTTACTGGTTCTCAAAGTTTCGACGTGTACTACTTTGGGGTGAGGAATGCTGCGAATTCGATATGGACCTGCGTATAGAAGCTCAAATTTACTACATCTACTTTTTCCTCTGTTGGATAAATAGTGTGTACGTACTAATATCTTCTGTCCAATGTGAAAGTCACGGCGTGTACAAACCTGTTTTTGCTGTCTTCTCCGGCGCTCTGCGGCACGTTTGATGTTGTTCAGCGAAATGTCAATTATTTCATGGTGTCGTAGTCGACGAGATGTAGGAAAGGTTACTAATTCTTTAATTTTGTTAGGTGGTTCAACATTTTTCAGTATAAATGACGGAGATAGCATAGTAGATTCATTTGGTATGGAATTAATTACATCCTGGAATGAGAGTATGTATGTGTCCCAATCAATATGTTTTTTATGGCAGTATATTCTACACAGTTTACCAGTTTCTTTCATTAATCGTTCACAAGGGTTCGAAGAAGCATGGTACCTGGATATATAGATCGGAGAAATGTATCTAGCTCGTAACATACATGTCCATATAGCAGATCGAAACTGTGATCCATTGTTGGAAATTGCTTTCAACACATGCCCTACATGAAATAGAAAATATTTTACAAATGCTTTCGAAACAGTTTTAGCAGTAGCTTTGCGTAACGGAGTGAAGGTAACAAATTTTGAAGTGAGTTCAACAGCGACAAAGATGTAGCAAAGGCTCTATTAGTTCTGGGAATCGGACCTAAAATGTCTACAGCTGCCATATGTCTCAATTTAATCGGTACAATAGGATGTAACGGAGGAATATGTGAAGTTGTGTCTGATTTAGCTTTCTGGCAGATTTTACATGACGCTAAAACTCGTCGAATACGTTTCTCCATGTTGGCAAAATAACAGTTCTGTCTCAGTATAAGAAAACATTTTCTGGCTCCGTAATGTGCGTAACTTAAATGAGTATACCAAATTAATTTGTTAACAAGTTCGTCAGGAATGCATAATAACCAATTGTTGCTGTCAGGATGAGAGCGGCGAAACAGAATATTATTGCATACAGTGTAATGGTTTCTAATGGTAACATTATTCCTATCTTGCCAAAGGTGTTTAATTTCTTTCCATACGTTGTCTTTGCTTTGCTCTTGTGCTATGTCTTGTAATGACGACGAAATGAAATTTTCAAATGCAACTTGTTGAATGTACATGACGCTGAAATTTGCTTTGCAGAAGTTGGTTGCGATGTCTTGCTGATTGTTGCTGAGAGAACGGGATAGTGCGACTGCTACAATGTTTTGTGTACTGGGAATGTGAACAATTGTAAAATTAAATTCCTGCAAATAAAGTTTCCATCTACTTAATCTGTCGTGTGTAAATTTAGCCGAAGGTAAAATCTGTATCGCTCTGTGGTCTGTGTAAACGGTAGTATGTCTTCCATAAAGAAAATGCCTAAATCTGGTAAAAGCCCATACAACACATAATGTTTCAAGTTCTGTAACAGAATATTTACGTTCAGCAGGTGACAGAATGCGACTTGCAAAAGCGATGTTTTTAATTACTGTACAACCATCATCAATTTCCTGAAAAATATGTACGCCTAAAGCGGTGTTAGAACTGTCGGTGGCAATGTAAAAATTTCTGGTAAGATCTGGGTGCGATAAAAATGGTGCATTCAACAAAGCTTCTTTCAAATAACATTTTCGTGAACAAGATTCTGTGTATCTGTAGTATTGCTTACGTTACTGGAAGATGCAACCTGTACTGTATCTAGTCAAATTCTTTCTGACGTGCTATTATTTTCGGGAGGATGCTGTGATATTTCAACTATTTGTACTGTTCTGTTATTTCTTCCTGACGTATTACGTTCGGGATGATATCTACTGTCTGGTTCATTCATGATAATATGTTGTTGCGGATGTTCTTGCTGCTGATAAGATCGACTGTTAATAAACGTACACTGAAAATTGTGCTCATTATTTTTACGTCTGTCATGATAGTCATTTCTATACGGTGCATTGCGATACGAGTTAAAATGATGTGTTTTCTGTACGTAGTTATTTCCTTGTTGCTGTGCGTTACTATTTGTTGGAGCTGACGCTATACGTGCAGGCGGCGAAACATTAAAGCTTGGTTGACCTTGTACATTACATTGTTGGTTAGGTATGCTAACCGGTTGGTTTTGATGCTGTTGCGGTGAAAAACGTCTATTGTTACCAAAATGTGTTACCTGTTGCTGATAATTTTACACATACTGATGATTAAATTTTTGTCTGGTATTAAAGTTCTCATGGTTGTCATTTCTGAAGCGTCTAATGATAAATGTCACTTTCGGTAAAACTTGTCGTATCAGGTTTTCTTTACACTTTTCTTAATTCTAGGTAGAGCAATAGTTGAAGAGCTGTTTTAATAGATATAAAGGATAGTAGAAGACAAGGGAGCAGTGCAGAAAACTAAAGATGAAATAGCACTACTATGGCTCGGGGCCCTGTGCACGCTACGGCACATATTCATTAAAGCGTAATGAATCCCCTGAGTTCGATTACGCGCTGCAAATAAATTTCAGTTTCTGCGTTACAGGCAATGGCAGTAAAAATTCGAAAGCAAGTTGTTGTATCCATGCTAATTCCAGTTTCTGCATTACAAGCAATGGCGGTGAAAGTACAAAAATAAATTGACGCATCCAGTTCAAAGTGTGTACCTGTGCTCTGTCATTTTTAAATACCTTAAATTTTCTCACTGATAGAAAATGTTTGTAATCAAAATTATCGTCTCTGTATGTCTGAACAGGTTCAGGATTGTATGAGAATCTATTTGTCTGTGATTGTTCGGAATCTAAGTCACGTACTCTCTGTAAATTACCTAAATTATACTGGCTGTGTGAGTCTGATAAATGTTCGCAAAGTGGCGTCTGCTGTGATGTGTTAAACGCTGAAACATTTTTCATCTCTGTTACCTCTTGCTGTAAAGTTGACAATTTTCTACGTAATGTATTATTAGACAAATCTATCTCATTGATCGTCTGCTGTAAATTTTGGAATTCAGGTGTTTGATTAAACGAAATCGGTGAAGGATCGTCTGATTTGCTGTCATTATTACTTTCAATAACGTCAATACGACTGGCCAATTCATCATATTTTTCAGTCAGTATTTTTACCTGATCATCGTTTTTAGTGTCACAAGCATTAATCTGTTTTTGTATTTTACGTGTGGTTTCGTTCAATTTTTTAACGTCTGCTTTCATGGCATCCGGATCCTGTATTAATTCTAATTGTTCAAGTCTGTCGGTCACTGTCTGAAAGTCTACTATGTGTGTATCTGTTTTTGATTTAAGATCGGAAATTTCATCACGCAATTCGGTGTTCAACTGTTTGATAGTATTAATTTCGCCTGATACTGTAGCAATATTGTTCTCTACGTATGTTTTTGCTTTCGTAAACAATTTACGTTTATCTTCCTGTCTTTGTGCGGTAATTGTTTCCATAACTTGTGGTTTTCCTTTATTTTGTTCCTGTATGAATTTACGGTAACGCGTTTCACTGTTTTGTAGGTGGTGATTAAAGCGTTCGTCGATTTGACTGTTCTGTTGGTCGAATTTCGCGTCTACTTTTGCATCCAGTGTGCGCGAAAGTTCTGCTGACATTAATTTAAACTCCTCGCGTAACTGTGTTGCGTTTTCAGAGCATTGTTTACCGACTGCACTAATTTCGTCTCTAAGTGATTCTGTTCTAGCTGTTTGCATATTCCTTAATTGTTGAGCAACAGATCTAATTTCTTCACTACTTTTCCTAGCACAAGCCTCAATTTCCACAAGTAATTGTTCTTTTGTATCATGACATTGCGCGGCAACGTCTGTAATCTGTTCACTAAGCTGTCTGGAATTGTTGTCTAGTTTTTCATTAAGGTTGTCATGTCTTTCATTAAGTTGTTTGAAATTTTCATTAAGGTTGTCTTGTTTTTCATTAAGTTGTTTGAAATTTTCATTAAGGCTGTCTTGTTTTTGATTAAGTTGTTTGTTCTGTTCACTAAGTTGTTTGAAATTTTCATTAAGGTTGTCTTGTTTTTCATTAAGTTGTTTTTTCTGTTCACTAAGTTGTTTGAAATTGTCGTCTTGTTCTTTTTTCGACTGTTTGTAATTGTTGTCTTGTTCTTTTTTAAACTGTAGCAATACTGCCATAATTTGATCCAAGCCAAAAGTAGCTGCTGCATTCTCTGTGCTGTGTGATGGTGTATGTGCATTTGTCACGTTTTCTGTAACCGTTTGGTCATTCTGTAATTTTTGAAAGGGTTTGCCAATCGGATGTGCACTGTTGGTCACTACACCGGAATTAAATAAATCTGTCGTACTCTGATTACACTGTTCATTTTCGTTAGAAAAATTTGTCTGTTCATTACGTAAATTTTGCAAACCGGGTGTGTCAAGCTGGGCAGCGTTCATTGTAACAGAACGTGCCGCGTCATCAATTGTCGTTAAATTAACAGAGGACACAATTGAATTTGTTTGTTCATCATTAGCATTAAAATCATTACTAGTGGTCAGTACGCACTGATTGCTTGTAAATGGAGTATTGTCAACATTACACTGAGTGTGGCAAGTACTATCGGTCAAATTATTAGAGTCGGCTATTTCACTCATTACACATCGCGATGTACTGTTAACAGTTTTTCACGGCATTTTTCACAAATCACAATTAAGCACAAATGAAACAAAGACAATGCAAAATGCAACAAACACAATTACAAAAAAGAGCAACAAATTGCCGATGATCTGTGAAACAAAGAGTGACAAATTAGTAAATGCGTTGCGCCAGATGCAAACTACGTTTAAGTAAATAAGAGCAGATATATGACTACTTCTCAGAAGATTCACAAAGAAATACTATCCTGGCCGGATGTCGCCAAGTGTAACCTCCCCACAGAAACAATATAATGAAAATGGACCATTAACCATGTGTATCCTCCCCACAGAAATTTTATATGAAACCATTAACCATGAACCAAGCGTAAACTCCCCACAAAATTAATAATTAAATGAATTTTTCTAATATTGTAACCTCTGAACAAAATTGGCTCCCATTTATAATCTGTATGCAGAAATGCATTCACATTTAATGTTCCCACAAAATTCTTTTCTCATTTAATGTTAAGTTCGAAACAGAAAAATTCCTAAACACCAAAATAATAAAAAAAATGTAACCTGATAAATTTTATGAGGACAGCAGCGCTGCCCTTCGGCCCTGTATTCTGAATTAAAAAAAAAAAAAATTCTCACCTCAATAAAAACTGCAAATATATCTGCTCTTAAGTAGAAATTTTTCGACACAGCTTCGTGCAATGCTGGCGTATATTTTTTTTTTTATTCGTGGAAAGAGTGATCATGCTTTGGAAATATTCTTTAAATTGAAATGAATGCTTTTCTTTAAAAAAAGTTACTTTATATTGTAACAGTTATTATTGGGGCATTTTTTTGAAAGAAATTAAATGACAATTAATATACATTACTAGATATGCGCAAGCCTGCATCTTTACCTTCTACAATAACACCCATCTTGCAGAGTCCTGACCAGAGTCCCGAGCAGAGCAGACAGCCGACACGCGCCGACTCCCGCCGACTCACGCAGACTAGTCAAGACTACTACCGTCGACTCCCGCAGACAAGCGCAGACTAGCGACAAGCAACAACTAACTACATACTACTCTCTGGTCAGAGACTCTGTCATGCCTCGCCCATCGCCGGCAAAGCATACGTCTTATACACTTGCTTCGTCACGAAGGTGAGTGCATACAAAGCGTATCTTCATTTTATCACCCCACGAAGTCGGAATCGTATCTTGAAATTGCCCCAACCACACACGCGGGTGTTGTGGATTATTCGAGTCAGGATATACGGAATAATTTAGTACTGACACAAAGTGCCTGCGGCATTCCTCCTCATCTTGATCGACTTCTCGTGAACGGGCTCCCACGGTGGGGCCTGCTGCTGGCTCTCTTATTTCGCAAAGACGCTCCTCCAATTCTTTTATCTCCTCCGATTCAGTGCAGCGTCGCCTATGCGCGCCCATTGAATCATCGGCATTCATCGAATTTGCCTCTTCATTTCGCTGTGCCATCTCATCTCTCAACAGTTTCGCTATAGCCTCCCTGTTCTGGCGATTGATATCTTCTTGTGCCTGACGGAAACTCATTAACGACTGCACTTCCTCACTATCTTTTACTACATTATGCGCCTGTAGCGCATCCAGTCGCTTACCAAATTCGTTACTTTTCTTTTCGACACTAGTCGTCGTTACAACGCCCTCTGCAATCACGCCTTCTATGCGTTCGTTCACTGCCTCGAATCTTTCGTTAACTGTCCTTTCATTCCCCTCGAGCCTATCTTGTAGTGAATCTATTATAATTTTTTGTTCCTGAAATTGCCTATTACGTTCTTCCCTCAAATCGTCAAACCGCTTGCCTATCTCTTCAAACCTCTGTCCTATTTCTTCAAATCTCTGGCCAGACATCTTATCTATCTCTTCGAACATCTGTCCTATTTCTTCAAACCTCTGGCTAGACTTCTTATCTATCTCTTCAAACCTCTGTCCTATTTCTTTCAGAAGAACGCTCATCCAAGCTGGCACATCACTGACATGAGCCTCACTTGGAACATCACGATTTGTTGTTTCTGAGCCTGGCGAGGCACGTCCCACTGTCTCGCGCTCTTCGGCAGCGGCTTCGCCTAACGGTAAACTCTGAGGCCATTGTCCACCGTCCCCAGCACAAACCGAATCGCTGCCAGCGTTGGGACAATGACCTGCGCTCAGGGAGGGAAAGTCACCACTGGCGGCCATTTCCTGTTCGCCTACATCACGTAACTCGACTAAATTTTCTGCCTCCATGTTCGCTTACTCTTTGCCCGTGACCTAGTTATTACACTCATTACCTTACAGCAACCACAAAATTAGCAACCAAAACTTGCTCTACCTCTCCAATATCTCCCCTACAACTTTCACAAAATCAGTGACAAATAAAAACCAAATCTCTGTAAATTATTATTGAAAATCTCTACACACTCGTTTCGGACAACGCTGAGTGCAAGCAAAACAATGCTGATCAATCTACAACAAAGCAACATAGAACAGTTCCTGAAAATAAAATGATTAATTATGCTAATCTACACGAATTCCTGAAACAAGAAGGATAATTATTTTATCTGGCTGTTTTACAGAAGTGCCTAGGATTCGGCGATTAACTAATCTATCCTGGCAGGGTCGCCAGGTGAAAGTTTACCGTCTAACCTCCTTGCCTAGGGACGCCAGATGAAAGTTGATGTCGCCAAGCCCTGAATGAAAAATTGCGCAACAGATGACTGGGGAAGGGAGCTTGAGAGCGCTACCTAGAGGGCGTGCCCTTTCTGTTCGATACTAGGCAAGGGGCTGGAGGGCTCACACACTGATGTGTGGCTCCCTGCATTCTATATCTTTTATTTTTAAGTGAATTCCTTTAACTGGACTCCTATGTGACTTTTAAGGTATGTTAAAGATTGATGACAATTGATTACGTATTTATTTTAAATATTATCATTCGATTTTACAGCGATTGCAGCAATTGTTCCAGTTTACAGATATTACAATTTTACAACTTATAGCTCGGGTATATTATATACTAATCTGCACGCACATTTCTACAGCAAGACGGAATTGCGTTGGCCAAATGTATACCACCAAAGTCTCTCAATATTTTACATAGGACATCCACTATGTGAGGAGGATAACGGGCAAACTGGGGACCAGATACATTAACACAGGGGGTCAAATTTCCTAAATTAACGAGATCATTCATTTCCTTACACAATCCAAAGCTGGAAATAAAAGAATTAGTACAAATATTCAAATACCTCTCTTCCATGTGTGAACATTGAGACAGACGCACTGAGGGCACATCTACTCACTTACCCGTCTTCTGTAACACTCCTAGAATCTGGCGGGCACCCGGAGGTCCTCCTGGGCCCCGGTGGAGGGGGTGGTCGAACCACTTGGCCGTGACCAACCTCTCCACCCCAAATCTTGTGACACTGGAAAGTCTTTGACTTTTACCTGCCTGTGCTGTCTCTCTGATCCCCTACCCAGGAGTAAGGTTGGCACTACTATACTACAGAACTACTTCTCAACAAAGATTTGGCCACACTTTACGGAAAGGTGTGAGGAGGATTAGGAAAGTTCATGTGCAGATTCACATTCACGTACAAGAAATGCATAATACACGACACATATAAATACATATTATGAATAAATGATGACTAACTGAAACCCTCAGCTGCCAACAGGTGTTGTTGATATACCTCGATGTGGACAGGTTACATGGCAGACGCTCTATCCATCTGAGCCACCGAAGACACAGATGAATAGCGTGACTGCAGGGACTTATCCCTTGCACGCTTCCCGTGAGACTCACATTTGCAACTGTCCACAATTCTACATATGTAATGTACGTTATAGACATTTGCCCATTCACTCATTACTCGCGCACGCTTTATCGATTCCCGTAAGAGTTTGGGCAACCTGTGCGCATTCGCACAGACGAAGGTCAATGGCTGGGTAGCCTTTAATAGACAGTAACTGTTCTCGAAAGAACAGAATACTGTTGTTGACCGTGCAGCTTTTCCCTGGGATAAACGATGACTAACTGAAACCCTCAGCTGCCGACAGGTGTTGTTGATATACCTCGATGTGGACAGCTGAAAATGTGTGGCCCGACCGGGACTCGAACCCGGGATCTCCTGCTTACTGTCTTCATATATATTCCTACGGGAATCGCCAAAGCGTGCGCGAGTAATGAGTGAATGGGCAAATGTCTATAACGTACATTACATATGTAGAATTGCGGACAGTTGGAAATGTGAGTCTCACGGGAAGCGTGCACGGGATAAGTCCCTGCAGTCGCGCTATTCATCTGTGTCTTCGGTGGCTCAGATGGATAGAGCGGCTTGCCATGTAAGCAGCAGATCCCGGGTTCGAGTCCCGGTCGGGGCACACGTTTTCATCTGTCCACATCGAGGTATATCAACAACACATGTCGGCAGCTGAGGGTTTCAGTTAAGTCATCATTTATTCCAGGGAAAAGCTGCACGGTCAACAACAATAATCTGTTCTTTCGAGAACAGTTACTGTCTTCATATATACATATTATGAAGCCTGACACATTTCTTTCCACCCGTCCACATGGTTTCTGTTGCACCCGCGGCCGACCGCGTCGTGTAATAAAATTGGCTGCGGAGCCGCTTCTGTTTCTATTTCCCGGTGCAAGCGAGCAGCGAAACCTGCTGCTTATAGAGCGAAACTACTGTACCGTTTCACCCTGCCCATTACTCTCGTTTCTCTCAGTCTCACGCTGATTCCAGCAAGATTTCGGACAAAGAGTGCATCTGAACTGAATGATCATTCACTAATCGCTGCCAAAGCGCATATATATTTATGCAGGATGTCCCACCTGACTGTGCCACCTCATAGAGATCCGAAGCGAAAGTAATGTGAAAAATGCAGTTGGGCAAGGGCTCACGCAATGAACAGGAATGCGCAATCCACAAATGTAAATAAACATCACTTTCAAGACAAAAATACATTTTTGAAATGATATATATGTATGTTTTTTTCTACAGAAATGAAGACTAGAGATACAATTTGTAACGGCAGACTTGTTTTCACAGTTCTTCTGAAATACGTAGCCTTTAATGGATGCCACAGTTTCTGCCGCTGTACGCAGAGCGAGGGTTGCCTGCTCCAGGCTTCGCCATAATGCAGGCAACCCGCATTACGGCATAACAGAATTACGGCAGAAACTGTGGCACCGTTTCTATGGCACCGTTTCCATTATTTGAAGTCCAAGTATTCCAGATGGTATAATGTTTAAAGCAGTGAATCCAAGTCTGCCGTCACTAATTGTACATCTAGTTCTAAGTTCGGTAGAAAATACATATATGTGCCATTTTTTAAAAAAAATGTAACTTTGTTTTGAAAATGATGTTTGTTTGCCTGCAGAGATTGTGGATTCCGCCCATTGTTGAGCCGCTGACACTGGGGCATTCCCGGTCAATTGCATTTTTTCAGATTTTGTTTCATTTCGGAAATATATGACTTGGTAAAATACATCCTGTATAAGTGGTGTCTGTTCCTTCGGAGATGGACGGAAGGAGTGATTGGTTAGCCGAGCCCATTACGGAGACTTCTCACTTAAAGCGGGAAATCCGGGTTCGCGGCCTGGTCCGGAATCAATTCGTTTCAGTGCCCGATTGCGGCTAGTGTCGGAATTTCAATTTTGTCATACAGTGTTATGGATGAAGACCCGAAGTAACTGGGCCAACTAATTGGGCACACATCGAGAAATGTTTCAAGATAGAACAATATTTAGAGCCGTAATTAACAATGACACATTCGCTGAAATGCGTCCTCGACTAGCTACACGGTAACAGAAGAACAAAAAAGAAGAAACACAGCGGACGGGTTAGGAGACAATCAGAGCAAAATGACAAAGGAAGTGCTACATAGATTCGCCAGACAAAGTATTAACCTCTTTATAGAGTACTATGGTCGTTTTGGAAGGCTGCAGCTGGTATGGAACCGGTACCAGGCGAACACGTGGCCCTTCGGCGCTGAACTAAGTCGTGGCAGTCAAGTAGAGTGTATGTGCTAGTCGGCTTTTTGGAGTCATCGTAGTAAGATGGTTGGTCATGGCTATGTGACAGAATGGCACAGAGGAGCTGTCATGTTTGGGCTTACTCGTTATCAAATAGTGAATGAAGTTGCCCGATATGGTTGATGTCCCGTATGTTAATTTTTAGTAGGCAGACCGTTCCCTGGTCCTGAATCGGTAGAAGTCGATACACGTGCGAAGGCTTCGGCCGGCAGTCGTTTGTTCTTCAGCTGCATGCAACATTACGCACGGTCACAGAGTATACCTGTGGAGTAAGCATTCGGATGCGCAGAACGAGAATTCTGTCCACAACATTTCCTGCAGCTCAAGCCACGTGATTCTGGGACGGCACCTTTTAGCCCGTACTTTGAGCGTCATTACTCAGCTACTATAGATACAGGGCGACAATTATTGAACTATATGAAATAAAACCGTCATAGCTTCTGAAAGGTTTTCGTTACGACGTTCAAACGGCACAGTCGGCCACTGGGCATGATGGGAATTAGTATGCGTTGTATGGTTTGGATTAGCGACGAAGCTCACTTTCATTTGGATTGGTGCATTTGGGCGACTGAGAATCCGCATTTCGCTGTCGAGAAGTCTCTTCACCCTCAATGGCTGACTGTATGGTGTGCAATGACCAGTCACGGAATAATCGGTGCGATATTTCTTGATCGCACAGTGACTACCGAACGGTACGTGAGGGTTTTGGAAGATGATTTGATACCCTTTATCCAAAGTAAGCCTGATTTCGACAAGATGTGGTCCATGCTAGACAGATCTGGGCCCCATCGAAACAGGAGGAGCATTCTGGCTCTGGAGTCCCAGACGCCACTGGCATGGGTCTCGATTGGCCGCCATATTCTCCGGATCTGAACACATTCGTCTCCTTTTTGTGAGACTATATTAAAGACAAGCTGTACGGCAATAACCATTAGACCATTGCTGAACTGAAAACAGCCGTTAGGGAGGTCATCGATAGCATCGGTGTTCCGACACTTATGTGGGTCATGTAGAATTTCGCTGTTCGTCTGCGACACATCGTCGCCAATGATGGCAGGCATATCGAACATGTCATAACCTAAATCCGAATATCTGTAGTGAAGCTTACACTTTGAATAAAGTGTGTGCACGCCGTAGTTCGTCACTAATTTACGTTCTTTTTCTTACAGTTCAATAACCGTGAAACTTTGTATACCCGTTTGACAGACATGTTAACAGTCTGAAACCAGGAATTGAAGTTGTCTTAAAGATGTGAAGAGCAAAGGTATTGTGCTTTTTCGCAACAGTATCATAGCTTAGTTTCCACTTTCGGTAACGAGTAAGAAGTGACAACCAACAATACTTTTTGCGTTTGAAATTAATAAGACTCTAATGTATAAATGTTATCTGCATACGAACATAGCACCAGTATGTATACACTGGCTGTCAGTTTACTCAAACACTCCTCCAAATTTATCTGGCACTTACCTCGTAAACACATGGCCATAAAATCACAGAAATTGCCTCTACAAGACTTCATAATACCGTGTCTCGATAGCTTTCAACATACAAGGCTCCGCATATCAATATGAAATTTACAATTATACAATCGTTGTACATGCCTATCCAAAGTAACTGGTCCTCCTTTCGCACACTTCTCTTTACATCCGCAGCAACGACAATACTGCACCATGGGTGTTACTAAAACTCAAACGCGCAGAAACGTGTATAAAACAAGGTGAATTCGTATAATGTTCAACTTACGCTATTACCGCAAACTGCAGACAAGCAGCTACGTCCCAGAATCAGGTGAATAACCTGGTTTGATGTTTATAATATGTGAAGAAGGCTAGGCTCACTCCGTAGATATACACTCCTGGAAATTGAAATAAGAACACCGTGAATTCATTGTCCCAGGAAGGGGAAACTTTATTGACACATTTCTGGGGTCAGATACATCACATGATCACACTGACAGAACCACAGGCACATAGACACAGGCAACAGAGCATGCACAATGTCGGCACTAGTACAGTGTATATCCACCTTTCGCAGCAATGCAGGCTGCTATTCTCCCATGGAGACGATCGTAGAGATGCTGGATGTAGTCCTGTGGAACGGCTTGCCATGCCATTTCCACCTGGCGCCTCAGTTGGACCAGCGTTCGTGCTGGACGTGCAGACCGCGTGAGACGACGCTTCATCCAGTCCCAAACATGCTCAATGGGGGACAGATCCGGAGATCTTGCTGGCCAGGGTAGTTGACTTACACCTTCTAGAGCACGTTGGGTGGCACGGGATACATGCGGACGTGCATTGTCCTGTTGGAACAGCAAGTTCCCTTGCCGGTCTAGGAATGGTAGAGCGATGGGTTCGATGACGGTTTGGATGTACCGTGCACTATTCAGTGTCCCCTCGACGATCACCAGTGGTCCAGTGGTGTACGGCCAGTGTAGGAGATCGCTCCCCACACCATGATGCCGGGTGTTGGCCCTGTGTGCCTCGGTCGTATGCAGTCCTGATTGTGGCGCTCACCTGCACGGCGCCAAACACGCATACGACCATCATTGGCACCAAGGCAGAAGCGACTCTCATCTCTGAAGACGACACGTCTCCATTCGTCCCTCCATTCACGCCTGTCGCGACACCACTGGAGGCGGGCTGCACGATGTTGGGGCGTGAGCGGAAGACGGCCTAACGGTGTGCGGGACCGTAGCCCAGCTTCATGGAGACGGTTGCGAATGGTCCTCGCCGATACCCCAGGAGCAACAGTGTCCCTAATTTGCTGGGAAGTGGCGGTGCGGTCCCCTACGGCACTGCGTAGGATCCTACGGTCTTGGCGTGCATCCGTGCGTCGCTGCGGTCCGGTCCCAGGTCGACGGGCACGTGCACCTTCCGCCGACCACTGGCGACAACATCGATGTACTGTGGAGACCTCACGCCCCACGTGTTGAGCAATTCGGCGGTACGTCCACCCGGCTTCCCGCATGCCCACTATACGCCCTCGTTCAAAGTCCGTCAACTGCACATACGGTTCACGTCCACGCTGTCGCGGCATGCTACCAGTGTTAAAGACTGCGATGGAGCTCCGTATGCCACGGCAAACTGGCTGACACTGACGGCGGCGGTGCACAAATGCTGCGCAGCTAGCGCCATTCGACGGCCAACACCGCGGTTCCTGGTGTGTCCGCTGTGCCGTGCGTGTGATCATTGCTTGTACAGCCCTCTCGCAGTGTCCGGAGCAAGTATGGTGGGTCTGACACACCGGTGTCAATGTGTTCTTTTTTCCATTTCCAGGAGTGTATATACTCTATGGTCACGGCAGCAGACCGTATTGTGCGAGGGAGCCATTGTCGTCTGCTTGTTTATTGTTTTGTACTTCGCTGTTGGTAGTGCTTTTTATCCAACGTTCCTGGCCGTTGCTGACGCTTCTCTGGAGTCGCCTACAACTCCTACGATAGGACTACTGTTAGAAAGAAACCAGTACTAGGTAGATATGCTCGCAAAAATTGTACTGCGTGGTACTGAATGCTGCAAAACGGAAACTGAGCGGGAAGAATTACTCCTCCCCATTTACAAATCTTCCGCGAGAGCTGCTACATACACAGGACAAAGCATGCGTAACATTAAGAGGCTCAAACAAGTTTCCAAGCCTCATCCTGGCGAATCACCGAAAACTCCTGGGAAGAAAAGATGTGTTTCCGTTTCAGATATTTCGTTCAAGATTGCTTTGAAGGAGCCCTCTATTTCGTTCGAATTGCTTTATATTGTACCTATTAATACTACCGCATTGCTTTGTATGGGAACTTCGCTAAAGCGGCTGTCACGAAAATAGACGCCTCAGCATCATCTCACCGTCCTACAGCAATGCCATTTGGTGATAATTTCATATGTTAGTAGAAATTCCGAAAAAACATTATGTATCTGTAGTTTTAGTCTAGAATATGATGGAGTACTTTCCAAAAATACTTGCCAGCAGCTACTAAAAAAATTTAAAAACTAACGTTACAAGAAATCGTGAAGAGAAATATCTTTTTTTTTTTTGTTTCAACCTTTGGAAAAAAAAAGCAGATCCACTGACGTGTGTGGACTGAAAATAATATACGAACATTCTCAAAGTTAATTCCTACATATTTTGTCGTGAAAACATAAAAGTATTCCGAGATTAAAAAATAGAATACCTTAAGATGTGTGAAACTGTTCCGCCTGTGTAGCGAAAAAAATCGTCGCTGATGAATATGCGTTGTGTTGAACCTGGCAGAAATTTCCAGCAAGAAAGTTGTTAAGAAAACTATGAAATTAATTTTGGTAACACCTGAGACATCATTAGTGTATCGTGTCACGTATGGACGCATTTTATTTACGAGAGACTCGGTGCGCGACAACGAGCGAGTTCTTGTATGCCGCCGCCAGGATTTTAGTTCGAAGGCTCGCCTTAATACGACGCAGAACATTCTCTACCTCCTGAATTTTTTTTATTTTCCTCTCTTACTGACACTTCGTCATTGCGTGCAACACCCACATCGCTGATACAGGCTGTACAAAAGTAACTATAAGTACTTTCAGACCACTATTTTCGTTTAAGTCGAGCAAAATCTGTATTTGCGTGTGGTTTTGTGAAACCACTAGGTCTAGAGAAGTATATTGCAAGACTATTGCCCCAGCATGCAGTGTGTTTTTCACAAAACTTCGTTCTTGCTGTTGCAATTTCTCTGAATGCCATTAAATGTTTCTGAGTCAAAAATCAAGTGAGCAGAGAAGACAAAGGACGGAGGTGTCTCAGTCAGAAAAATTAATTTCTTCACGGTTGTCGCTCTGTATTTGTGTAACCGTCAGATACTCTTCTGTGTCGTAGTATCGAAGATGTTAGATCGGTTACTGCTGTTACATTGGCAGGTTATCAAGATGTAAGTGAGTTTGAAAGTGGTGTTATAGTCGGCGAACGAGCGATGGGACACAACATCTCCGAGGTAGCGATGAAGTAGAGTTTTCCCGTACGACCATTTCACGAGTGTACCGTGAATATCAGGAATCCGCTACAACTGAAACGTCCCCTTAGAAAAATTAGTGAATTACTGTGCTGGTAAACCCCTTACGTTATTTGATTTTCAAACAGCTGAGAAAAACTGAACGTAATCAGACATTTCTCTCTTTACTTATTCTGATCATCACTAAACTGACACACAATATTTTTAGCGCAACGCAATCTGACTTTCGATAATCCCTACAAAAGAATGGCCCTGACTAACAATAACCTATACCTTTCATGAATCACTTACCTCACAAAAATCTTCGTTACTCGAACTACTGCAATAAAGCGAGCGCCAATACTGCCAGCTAAATAAAGGATTCTAACTACTGAAGTCACTAACTACTGATAGGCATAGTTAGCAAATGAGAGATTTTGATAGAGAAGAAACAATGTAGTCACCTTAATAGTGTTCAAAAGTCATTATATATATATATATATATATATATATATATATATATATATATATATATATATATATATATATATATATATCAGTTCATGACATCCAGTCTTACAAATTTACTCTCTCTGATGGACGCACGTCCAGATCATCCGCTCTCAAAATCCCGCCATCTCTCTCCCCATATCCACCACTACTGGCGGCTCACCTCCAACTGCGCAACGCTACCCGCTGTTAACAGCCAACTGCCCAACACTACAATAGCAAATTCCAACAATGCAAACCAGCCACAGACTGCACACAGCACAGTCAGTGATTTTCATACAGAGCGCTACATGACGTTACCAACATAAAAACCTAAACAGCCTACTTACAAAACATCAAAACTCCGACATCGCTACGGTCGGAAAAAGATTCTGCAAGTTCAGGTCCAACGACGACTTAACAGAATCGTTCAACGTGACATAAATGCAACCCTTCCGCAAACAGCTGTAGATTTCAGTGCTGGGCCATCAAAAAGTCTCAGTGTGTGAACCATTCAACGAAACATCATCGATATGGGCTTTCGGAGCCGAAGGCCCACTAGTGTACCGCTGATGACTGCACGACATAAAACTGTGTGCCTCGCCTGGGCCCGTCAACACCGACATTGGACTGCTGATGACTGGAAACATGTTGCCTGGTCGGACGAGTCTCGTTTCAAATTGTATCGAGCAGATGGACATGTACAGGTATGGAGACAATCTCATGGATCCATGAACCCTGCATGTCAGCAGGAGAGATTTCAAGCTGATGAAGGCTCTGTAATGGTGTTGGGTGTGTGCAGTTGGAGCGATATGAGACTTCTGATACATCTCTGTCTCTGACAGGCGACACGTAAGCATCCTGTCTGATCACCTGCATCCATTCATGTCCGTTGTGCATTCCGGCGGAACGCACACGTTCAGAATTGCTACAGAGTGGCTGCAGGAAGACTTCTGATTTTAAGCACTTCCGCTGGTCACCAAACTCCCCAGAAATGAACATTATTGGGCATATCTGGGATGCCTTGCAACGTGCTGTTCAAAAGAGATCTCCACCTCCTCGTACTCTTAACGGATTTATGAACAGTCCTGGAGGATTCATGGTCTCAGGTCCCTCCAGCACTATTTCAGGCATTAGTCGAGTCCATGCCTGGTCGTGCTGCGACACTTCTGCGTGCTCGCGGGGGCCCTACACGATATTAGGGAGGTGTACCAGCTTCTTCTGCACTTCAGTGTACATCCCTTTCTTGGAGAATCATAACATGCGCTCACATCTAGAGATTCTGCCGATGTCATTGCACTGTTGCTACGGAATACAGTCAATTCGAAAATCTCACAATGTTTTGTTGTCATTTTACGAACTTGTGCGAAATTTATATTATTCCTGGCTTCTTCACTTGTGGCCAGACCGGTAAAATGTCTTCCGAACGTTAGTTGCGACAATTTTTGGTTGTTTTCTAATGTCTTTTCGCGCTTTACACACGACTGTTGCAAGAAGCAGACACATAAATGGAAGATCATGACACTGTAAGCGAATGACCACATGATTTGAATTGTTTTTACAAAAGTATGACAGCTTCAGTAAGTTGCAATAACAATTTACCATTCACCTTGTGTCGTAAATTTTATTTCTATTTCGTACTGTTTCCTCTCCTTGCGGTAAGTGTACATAACTGCTCCAGTTAGGATCTTCATTAACCATGTTAATGCGTAAGATGATTTCAGTTTCATTTACTTTTAAAGCGATTTTTACTTTTGCGCATGATCTCTGCTTTCGCCAAAGCAGCACGAGCAGTTTGTGGTGGCAGTACCAGCGATCATAACTCTCTGAAACGAAATAAGCTAAATGTGCCTAAAAGAAAGCCAAGAAAAGACTGAAATAAAAGTGTGTTATTGTATAGTTTTATTTTTGCAGTAATTATACTGTGTAAGGTACTTACAGGAAAGATGGAAGTGTGCAAAAATGCAGTAAGGTAGATACTGTTAGATAGCTCCAGCTGTGCGAAGAACAATTTAATCAAATTTTATACACATAAAAACCAAAGGGTAATCAACGCCGATATCATGTTGATGAAATTTCTTTTACTATACAGGGTGAGTCACTAACTATTGCCACCTAGAATAACTCCAACGGTATGATAGTAGATGAAAAGCTTATGGGAAAAATGTTGCATGGGATAGCGGGGGCCATAATATGACGTTTGTTTTTTGTTGCTAGGTGGGGTCGCGTCAGAGATATGAAAATCAACTTTGTTTTTGTTTTTTAAATGGGATGCTACAGTTTGGCATTTATGTTCTGATAGCGGCTAACGAGGCGAATCCAATGGTGTGTAAGAGTATGGTCTTTGAAGGTTAACGAAGGCCAAAAAGGTGGCATGAACGTCCATTTACAGAAGGTGTTCGAAGTGATGACCATTGGTATCAATGCAGTGCTGCAATCTTCTTATCACGGATTGAGTGGTATTCCTTACGTCTTCGACTCTTAGCGAAGCACATCCTCTGACAATTCTCTCTCATATATCGTGCGAATAGTAAATATTCGCCGAATAGGGCGTACCCATAACGTACCATTGACATGTAAACACCATTCGATAGTTTCGCATCCCTAATAGCAGCGGTAAGCCTAGTATCGTCGAATCAAGCGAATGCGTATTATGTATTCCTTAGAAGAACGAGTTCATGCGCTTCTCATTTACGGAGAATGCCAACGAAATTCAGTGAGAGCTGGAGACTTATATGCTGAAAAATATCCTTCACGTACTCACCCTATAAGTCGTACATTTAAATATGTGTATGATAAATTGAGAACAACTGGAGCTTTAACGCATCGGAAACATATCCGGCAAAGGAAAGTTACTAACAATGAAACGGAAATTGGTATTCTTGCCACTGTGGTTCGAGATCCTTGTGTTAGTTCGCGTCAAATCGAAAGGGAATCTGGCATGAGCCAGAGTAGTGTTGCTCGTGTTCTGCATCGCCGTAAATGTCACCCTTACCATATCAGTCTCCACCAAGAATTAACTGTTACGGACTGTATACGTCGCACTGAATTCTGCCGATGGGCTCAACTTCAGATTCATAGGGATGAAACATTTATTAATTTGATTTGATTTATTGACGAGGCTACATTCACGAACCATGGAAATGTTAATTTGCATAACATGGATTATTGGGCAACTGAAAATACATGTTGGCTGCGGCAAGCTGCACACCAAAAACCGTGGTCCGTGAATGTATGGTGTGGGATTCTGGTGGACAGAATTATAGGGCCCTATTTCGTCGAAGGAAATCTTAATGGTTGAAGTACACCACATTCCTGCAAGAAACATTAGTTCTGTTATTGGAAGAAATAACTTAAGGAACAAGGAATAGAATGTAGTATCAACACGATGGGTGTCTGGCACATTTTTCGCTGATGGCTAGAAAGGAGTTGCAGAGACAATTCCCAAATCGTTGGATTGGACGCGGAGATGTGTCGTGGGTGGCTCGTTCGCCAGACTTGACGCCTCTGGTATTTTTTTTTTTGAGGGGGATTCGTAATAGACATTGTTTATAAAGACATTCCAACTACACCTGAAAATATGCAACAGAGAATTGTCAGAGCATGTGCTTCAGTAAGTGCCGATGTCACTCAGTCCATGATAAGAAGCTTGCAGCACTGCATTGATACCAATGGTCATCACTTCGAACATCTTCTGTAAATGGACGTTCATGCCACGTTTCTGGCCTTCGTTGACCTTCAAAGACATTACTTTTACACACCATTGGATTCGTCTAGTTAGCCGCTATCAGAACATAAATACCAAACTGTAGCATCCCATTTAAAAAAAAAAAAAACAAAGTTGATCTTCATATCTCTGACGCGACCCCCCCTAGCAACCAAAAAACCAACGTCATATTATGGCCCCCGCTGTCCCATGCAACATTTGTCCCACAAATGTTTCAGCTACTATCATACTTTCGGAGTTATTCTAGGTGGCAATAGTTAGTGACTCACCCTGTAGAATCAAGTTCTTGAAAAATTTATTCATGACAGTATTTAATTTAGTTTAAAACAACTTCATGAAATAACTCTTCCACATGATGTTGCATCATATCTTAAATCCGTGTGTAACCTCCTCCTCTCTTATCGACCTTAACGACAGTGATAGATTAAACCGCGTGTACCTAATGGAAATTTGGGAAAAGCAATCGTCACCGAAGTTAATCTGTCGGTAAAGAGGGAGGAAAGGGTTACATCTAAATGAAAGGAAAAATGCAAATGAAACTGGTGGAAATTAATTTTGAAAGGGGGTAAAGTTAATAAAGAAAGTAAATGTTAACAATTAACTAGCGGTAATTAGATATTTGAGATTTGGGGGAAATTACGGTCGCCAGTCCTATGGACAAATACTATAGTAACTGAAAAAGAAAGGTTATTACACATATAATTAGCATTAGAAGCGTGGCGACTGAAGGTTGACACGTGTAGTGTGAAAACTGAAAGTTTGTCAGAAGTAATAAATTTCGCTACACTCTGACTTAATTTAGCAAAAGAATTAATAAAACCGGAAAATTGAAAGTTAATTTAGTGACTGAAATTAATAGTGAGCTTTGTTTCTGAAGCACATCGAAATTCAGTAAAATACGGTTAGTCTTGGGCTACCTCAACAATCATTTCAAAAGCTACTTGAATCTACGCAATTTAGAAATAAGAGATTTAACTTTGAACTTGAATTAAAAGATTCTGAACAATTAACAATAGTAAAATTTAGTATGTACCAAGCTGAGCTGCAGTCACAGGTAAGCTAAAATACGGTAACAAAACTCGCACTATTTATTTGTGCTTGTGTAATCTAAATATTGTAGCCAGCTATGAATACCTTAACTGAACTTTGAATTTAAAGCAGTGAAATAGAAATATTACTTCAATGCTGGCATTTGAATTTCAACAACACTCTGGTTCATTCTGGAAAAGGAAAGGACCCTGCTTGGTAATGCAATTGGGACAATGAGCAACAAAGGTTCATGCTACGTTGCTGTAATTTAGTGAGAAAAATTTAACAGTTTGAAAAGCTGAGGTCTGCCATACAGTTCTAAAACTTTACGTGCTACCAGTCTTCCTTGTTGGTTGATTGAAGGTTTGAAGTCGTCGATCGAGGAGGTGGCGACAGTCACTCATTGTCGGCCGTCGCTGTTGCAGAAGCTGGATGTTGGCGCGCCTCCTTCTCGACACGATCTCCAGCCGAAACGGGCTCTTGATGTGTGCCAGCTAACGCTTCCCGTCCGCGACACCATGTCAGAAACTAACATAGCAAGTCGAGCGCCATTACATGCTGCCAAACCCCGAAAGCGCTGCAACTCGCGGGAGCGTCTCACAACACACCTGCTCCACTGCCCTCCTCCAGCCAGACTCCCTCTGCTCTGCCCGCGCTCCACGCGGCCGAGTTCACACTACCAAAGATCCTAAACACTTTGGTTCTCCACACGACCTATCGATGTATTCGTTCGATAGCATAGTTTTCCCTAGGCAAGACCCAGCATAAAAATACAAATAACATTTACAAAACAAACCAATTATACATCGACATAAATGCATAAATATATATATATACAAATAGTAAAACAATTACAATATATAGAGACACAGAAATGTCATATCATCAGGTAACAAAATAAGGAAAAATCTATAGTACAATAGATGGAAATAGAAGGATATGCATTTCCGGCGTTACACGTGTACGACACTTCATTTTAGTGACATTAATAACTGGAGAAAAGATGTACAGATATTCAAAATTGCAAAGCTTCTGGGAAGCACAAAAGAATAAAAGTTCAGAGGGGGAGGAGTGCATTTGGTATCTCATAAGAGAAAAATAATTTCTCGATACACTTGTACTTCAAATGAAGGTATAGCAATTTGAGATTCTATTTCTATGATACACATATAAAATATCAGCCCATTTTTAAACCTCGATATTTTGACATAAAATGTACCTAAAGAAACATCTTCATGTCAGAGTCTTTCAAATAACTTTCTTTTTCTCAAAATAAAAGTATAAATAATATTTCTGCTAGGTATTTACAGGATGAACTTCACAATATCTGCACTGTAATATTACATTATTTCTTACACTTAGCAAACTACTGCACTGAACAGAATTTCGTTGTTCCTCTCCTCAGTTCAGATGCTGGCATGTTGTTTATTGCAACTGTGAAGCGTGTGTCTTCTGATTAATCCTGCATAAATCAAAGTCTGCCTTGCTTACGACAGCGTCCTTCCTTATTGCGAAGCTGCAGCTCTTTGCACTGTCAGCTATTCTGCAACAGTGTTACCAGTAACGCTCTCAACTGTTTCTATTTTCTATTATGTTTTTGGTCATGTGTATGCATCTGCTGACAAGCCCGGGACACACATCAACACAGCTTTAGTTTGCTCTGTTGTGCTTTTTAGTTCAATCTTACAATACATTTTCACTGAATATTGATTCATGTTTTGAAATCTTAGTTCTATGAAAATGATTTTCCTTTAATCAACACGGATTCTAACATTTTCCTATAGACAAGGAGGAAAGCTAGAAAAGAAACCAAATTATTGTGAAAAAAGCCATACCTCTGAAGTGCAACTAAATCACTCATTTGTTAGCTAAATGCAATTAAAAAGAAGCCAGAGTTAGCCGTAAAAAAGGGGATTTGGCAACACTGGGCAACGCTGCATGGGTTAGGGACGTCTTGTCCCCCCCTCCCTCCAGTATCTGACTGATGGAACTTAGTGTGGTCCGACGAGTCGCCATTTTGCCTCTTTCTCAAATGAGGAATGCTGCAGAGCGCAACGATGTCTAAATGAGACGTTTAAACCGCAGTGGGTGTGAGCTGCAGTAGAGGCATGAGGTAATTCTGTGATTCTTTAGTGGTGACTTTCGTACCACTAAAAACGGTCTGTTATTTTGCATCTTCCTTAATAACTCTATCTCTCCCTGAATTATTACTGCTAGAAAAGGTTTTCTGTCAGATACATTTGTTGCTTATCACATGGCAATGCATGGAGGATGATTTTGTGCTGGACAATTGATTTTATATTATTTTCTGTTGAGGAAATCAGAGGCCTCAGTTCTTTCCATGTGCCGAGTCCCAGTCCAGTCCCACACATGAGATGATAACATGGCGACACAGCCACGAGTTGAAGGAACTCCCATTATATCTGTGGCTGGTGGGCGAAGGTTTGTTGGTCATTGTTTACGCCTAGATGGCAGTAAAGAGTGTTAACAAGAAAAGCCAGCCGCCCGCCGTTTTTGAAAGTACATCCTCAGATTGGCTCTGTAGAATCCTACTCATATCTTTCTAGAACTTCCTGGAACCTTTCGTTATTCGGATAGAGGCTAGAAGCAACGCCCGCCCCCGCTTTTTCAGCAGCCCTGGTTCGATCAGTAACCTACACTCTTTTAACAGACCCTACGGATTGGCCAGTTACCGCTCCTCCTGAAACAACTGACCCGGAACTCGACGTCTGGGGAGGTTGGTGAAATTTTTTGTTCAGACGCACTCATCTGAAGAGTAAACAAGTTTCTGATAGAACTTGGTGTTAGCTATTAACTCTGTTTGAGGTTTTATTAGTTAGGTTGCGTTCAACCCTGTTAGTATCAGTGCTCTCAGGTGGGGGGAGTAATTTTTTCTACGTTTTACTTTGCATGTGAAGACTAATGCCGTTCGAATGGATCTTATAATCAGGATCTCGAGTTTAAACTGCGTGTTTGCTATGAAACCAGTGACTTATTTCGTAGACGTTCTTTCCCATAATCCTCAGATTTAGCTAAGTGGCCGCAGTACCAATTCCATTTGGTTTAAAATTAGTGCAGAGTTCTATGATTGTTCTTGGCATGGTATTGGACGCCATGTAGTCGCTGACCACTTTAATTTTCACTGTCCCCTATGTGGTTGGAAAGATCTGAGGCCTATGAGTCAATTGAGGCGCATCAATGGAAGATCATGACACTCAGAGCGATTGACCACATGGTTTGAAATGTTTTTACAAGAGTATGACCACTTCAATAAGTGCCACCTTGTGTCGTAAATTTTATTTCCGTTTCATATTGTTTCCTTTCTTGTGAAAGGTGTACTTTAAAATCTTTATTAACCATGGTATAAAATAAATTATCTGTGGATCTCTGGAATTTATTATAGTCTGTGATGACGACGTGTCCACTCTTGTTAACTACTGTCTGTTTGGAATCCTCTTGTTGCTGCATGACCATAGATTTAACCTAACAGAGGCTTTTCATGCTGAATTCCCATGCTGAATTAATGAGATCCATCCCTCTATTTCTATATAAGGGACTGATGTAAGTAAGTTTGTCTATGCCTCTGCCCATGTCCCCTACATTAGCAAACTTTGTACTAAACAATCAGTTCTCTGAAAGCAGTAACCTTGTCATTTAACATTGACCCATATCCTTTCCATCGGGAGATTTGAGCTGTGATCCCAAAAACTATCCGCTCTTTCCCCCGCATTTAACAGTGGAATTCCCATTGCACCCTTAATGTTACCGCTCTTGCTTTTAATTTCACCGAAATTTCTTATGACTTTTCTATATGCTGAGTGAGTCCACCCGACAATCATTTTCTTTTTCGATTTCTTCACATGTTTCATGCAGCCATTTGAACTTGGGTTACCTGCTGTTCCTATTTATTTCATTCGTAAGTGACTTGTATTTCTGTATTGCTGAATTTCCCTCCATGTTTTTGAACAGCCTTCTTCCGTCGATAAGCTGAAGTATTTCTTGTGTTACCCATGGTTTCTCGGCAGTTACCTTCTTTGTACCTGTTGTGTACATAGTTCCGCGTAGTCAGCGCGTACACAACTTTCCCAATAGAGCGCGGCCCGCTAAGCACAACAGCGCAGGCGCAGCGCTCGTCCGTCTCCGCACTACGAGATGGCGCTGTCTTAGAGACGGACCAAATTCTGCTTCCGCCGATCCGCGTATTAATATGTAACGCAGCCAATGAGATTGCTGCTAACGTAGAACCTTTTCTCCTCGCGGATCACACTCGGGCAGTGATACCTGAATGCGCGAGGTATTATAACGAGTGTACAGACCTCCGATTAGTCAGTCTGCAATTGTCTGCACCAGTCTGTACCAGTCTGCATTAGTCTGCATTTGTCTGCATTAGTCTGTACCAGTCTATAGTCAAGTTTCAGTCTGCACCTAATAAGATTACCATATTCCTGTACATAGCCATGAAGAGAAATGTATAGACACTTTGTCAAGTATCAGAGATATGTGAGAATAAGATTAACGTACCAAGACCAAAGGAACGTCAGATTGTCAATTGTAAATAGCATCCAGAATCAAGTTAAGTAAGGTTTATGATTGTTATTATTTTAATAAATGTGTGTGAAAATTAATCAAGTTCTGTTTAAAGTTGGTCACCGTCAATCTGCTACTCTAAGCGTGCAAGTGGCATTTCTATCGTCTGACCTAACGGCAGAAGATAAACACGCCACGATAAGACCACGAGACATATTGCTGACACTCGCCTACTTCGCTAGAGCGACAAGTCAAATAATCTGATGGAGTGCGTACCGAAGGTCTTACAGTACGCACAACACAGAACCTACGTTTTTCTCATCGACGTCTGTGTTTGCTCTTTCTAGAGATGTCTATTCCTCTTCAACCGAACGCCTACTGAGGTATTCATTATTGCTGTATCTATAGCCTCAGAAAACTTCAAGTGTAGCTCTTCATTCCTTAGTACTTTCGTGTCCCACAGTTTTGCTTACTGAGCCTTTCTAACTAGCCTCTTGTTTGTACAGGGTTCTTAAGTGCCCGAGCGCATTTTTCTGTAGGTGTATGTTGGAGCCGTTCGTCAGCTTGCCTCTGTAGGAATCACCCCCGTGTTCGGAGCCCTCCAGCAAGTCGCTGCCGCTTCCATCCCACCTCGTTCGCTTCTGTTCACTCTGAGAAGAGGGGGGCGGAGACGCTTCACCCTGCCCTCTTCCGCTCTGAACCCTCGCCGTGCCGTTTCCTCCCGGGCGGCACTCAACCACCCCGACCTTCTGCACAGTAGTTGGGAACACGATGGCGGCGGTGGCCGCGCGACAAAAGAAGTGCGAGGCGATTCAAGAATACCGCGGCGCCGCGCGGCAACGCTGACAGGGGATCCGACGGCGTCGTAGAGGTTGCTGCAAAGCTCCGCTCGTGGAGGGAAACTTGAGGCCGCGCAGTTGGCGGCTCTCGTACGGACGGAGAGCATCGTGGGCTGTCGAGATCCTCGTTTCTCTCGTTCCTCTCGGCGCCCTGCGTTCTATTCAGAGACTTGTGCGGCGGGGGGTAACGAACATCGCGGCAGCTTGTCACGGCCAAATAGGAGAGGATTTCTGGAACGTCATAGCCCGGGCTGTATTCTACGAGGCACTGTGAGGAGCGCAGAGAACTGTACGAGTTGTTCCCAGTGTATTCCCGTACATAGACAGGAGGAGAGGCGTCCCTGTCTGTGGTATCGAAAGAAAACTATCCATTTAATTTTATCCATTGTTTTTCAGTGTTTCGTCCGCGACTGTTTTACTTTCGCAAAATGAAGAACAAACCGCCTTCAGTCACAAGTTGCGTTTATTTACTGCACTATGCATTTCGAGCCCTGGAGGCTCATCTTCAGGTGCTCTTTAGTAATTTACATCAGGGTTTTTAGTTGTTCGTCTGTTGATATCACATTTTTGTGTTACAACATGGTATATTGTAGATATAAGCTTAACAGCGTTAATAATATGAAACTAACTTACAGTTTAACATTGTATGATGTCTGCTTCTGTTGTACAGTTGGTATACACAATACACATCTTTAATTTTGCATAACATATTGGGATATATTCATAGTCACACACTTTTCCGCACATTGTAGTAGCAGAACGCAAACATGCCAAAGATTCTCGTTCATACAGATGTTCTACTTCTAAATATAATCGATTATGTTAAACTGTAAGTTAGTTTCATATTATTAACGCTGTTGAACTGATATCTACAATATACCATGTTGTAACACAAAAATGTAATATCAACAGGCAAACAACTAAAAAAACTGATGTAAATCACTAAAAAGCACCTGAAGATGAGCCTCCAGGGCTCGAAATGCATAGTTCAGTAAATAAACGCAACTTGTTACTGAAGGCGGTTTGTTCTTTATTTTACAATACTATCCATACTGAGCCCACGAGTAGTAACGTAAGAAAAGAATCGTACTCATAAAAGTATCGAAGGAAAACCTCGATACCTTAGTTAAGAATCACAATCTTGCATTACAGTTTTAACCGAATGAGTCAAGTATTAAAGTTGGAAACTGAGTACACGTCTTAACGCAGTGGAACACACAGTTCACAAATATTCGTCTAGCATTTGCGGACGAAAGCACTTAGTGGCTTCCAATAAACTTTACATATAATTTCGAGCCTTTTAGAAACTTTTTGTCACTGACACCCCTTTCAAAGTACTGAAAGATGAAATGTTTCTCGCTTACTACATTTGAATAGGTGACACGCAAAGGCAGGGATGACCACAATTTCATAAAAAGAAAAGAAAGAGTGAGATGATACGGTACGGTACATATAGGATAAGCAGACTGTAAATCCATCACGCAATTTTGGTGAAATCGAACATGTGCCATGTTACAAGCCTGCGGACATACACACCTGGAAATGGAAAAAAGAACACATTGACACCGATGTGTCAGACCCACCATACTTGCTCCGGACACTGCGAGAGGGCTGTACAAGCAATGATCACACGCACGGCACAGCGGACACACCAGGAACCGCGGTGTTGGCCGTCGAATGGCGCTAGCTGCGCAGCATTTGTGCACCGCCGCCGTCAGTGTCAGCCAGTTTGCCGTGGCATACGGAGCTCCATCGCAGTCTTTAACACTGGTAGCATGCCGCGACAGCGTGGACGTGAACCGTATGTGCAGTTGACGGACTTTGAGCGAGGGCGTATAGTGGGCATGCGGGAGGCCGGGTGGACGTACCGCCGAATTGCTCAACACGTGGGGCGTGAGGTCTCCACAGTACATCGATGTTGTCGCCAGTGGTCGGCGGAAGGTGCACGTGCCCGTCGACCTGGGACCGGACCGCAGCGACGCACGGATGCACGCCAAGACCGTAGGATCCTACGCAGTGCCGTAGGGGACCGCACCGCCACTTCCCAGCAAATTAGGGACACTGTTGCTCCTGGGGTATCGGCGAGGACCATTCGCAACCGTCTCCATGAAGATGGGCTACGGTCCCGCACACCGTTAGGCCGTCTTCCGCTCACGCCCCAACATCGTGCAGCCCACCTCCAGTGGTGTCGCGACAGGCGTGAATGGAGGGACGAATGGAGACGTGTCGTCTTCAGCGATGAGAGTCGCTTCTGCCTTGGTGCCAATGATGGTCGTATGCGTGTTTGGCGCCGTGCAGGTGAGCGCCACAATCAGGACTGCATACGACCGAGGCACACAGGGCCAACACCCGGCATCATGGTGTGGGGAGCGATCTCCTACACTGGCCGTACACCACTGGTGATCGTCGAGGGGACACTGAATAGTGCACGGTACATCCAAACCGTCATCGAACCTATCGTTCTACCATTCCTAGACCGGCAAGGGAACTTGCTGTTCCAACAGGACAATGCACGTCCGCATGTATCCCGTGCCACCCAACGTGCTCTAGAAGGTGTAAGTCAACTACCCTGGCCAGCAAGATCTCCGGATCTGTCCCCCATTGAGCATGTTTGGGACTGGATGAAGCGTCGTCTCACGCGGTCTGCACGTCCAGCACGAACGCTGGTCCAACTGAGGCGCCAGGTGGAAATGGCATGGCAAGCCGTTCCACAGGACTACATCCAGCATCTCTACGATCGTCTCCATGGGAGAATAGCAGCCTGCATTGCTGCGAAAGGTGGATATACACTGTCCTAGTGCCGACATTGTGCATGCTCTGTTGCCTGTGTCTATGTGCCTGTGGTTCTGTCAGTGTGATCATGTGATGTATCTAACCCCAGGAATGTGTCAATAAAGTTTCCCCTTCCTGGGACAATGAATTCACGGTGTTCTTATTTCAATTTCCAGGAGTGTATATGGTTCAGAGAAAACACGTACATTTGGTGCAAAGAAGAACTAACTAGTCCATTACGGCCAATACGAGGCGCTGATTCCAGTTACGTGATTTCCATTCCAGCCACGGCCAGACGTTCCCGCGCAGAACGGCTATTAGCATCAGTTTGTGCTTCTGTGCTCCCTCGTAATAATATTGCAGAGTACTCAGTGGCGGCCACTGAGGCATTTCACTGGTGGTACCAAATAGAACCTTACACTACTGGCCATTAAAATTGCTACACCAAGAAGGAATGCAGATGATAAACGGGCAGTCATTGGACAAATATATTATACTAGAAATGACATGTGATTACATTTGCACTTCGGGTGCATAGATCCTGAGAAATCACTACCCAGAACAACCACCTCTGGCCGTAATAACGGCCTTGATACGCCTGGGCATGGAGTCAGACAGAGCTTGGATGGCGTGTACAGGTACAGCTTCCCATGCAGCTCCAATACGATACCACGGTTCATCAAGAGTAGTGACTGGCGTATTGTGACGAGCCAGTTGCTCGGCCACCATTGACCAGACGTTTTCAATTGGTGAGAGATCTGGAGAATGTGCTGGCCAGGGCAGCAGTCGAACATTTTCTGTATCCAGAAAGGCCCCTACAGGACCTGCAACATGCGGTCGTGCTTTATCCTGCTGAAATGTAGGGTTTCTCAGGGATCGAATGAAGGGTAGAGCCACGGGTCGTAACACATCTGAAATGTAACGTCCACTGTTCAAAGTGCCGTCAATATGAACAAGAGGTAACCGAGACGTGTAACCAATGGCACCCCAGACCATCACGTCGGGTGATATGCCAGTATGGCGATGACAAATGCACGCTTCCAATGTGAGATCACCACGATGTCGCCAAACACGGATGCGACCATCATGATGCTGTAAACAGAACCTGAATTCATCCGAAAAAACGACGTTTTGCCATTTGTGCACCCAGGTTCGTCGTTGAGTACACCACCCCAGCAGCTCCTGTCTGTGATGCAGCGTCAAGAGTAACCACAGCCACGGTCTCCGAGCTGATAGTCCATGCTTCTGCAAACGTCTTCGAACTGTTCGTGCAGATGGTTGTTGTCTTGCAAACGTCCCCATATGTTGACTCAGGGATCGAGACGTGGCTGCACGATCCGTTACAGCCATGCGGATAAGATGCCTGTCTTCTCGACTGCTAGTGATACGAGGCCGTTGGGATCCAGCACGGCGTTCCGTATTACCCTCATGAACCCACCGATTCCATATTCTGTTAACAGTCATTGGATCTCGACCAACGCAAGCAGCAATGTCGCGGTACGATAAACCGCACTCGCGATAGGATACAATCCGACCTTTATCAAAGTCGGAAACGTGATGGTACGCATTTCTCCTCCTTACACGAGGCAGCACAACAACGTTTCATCAGGCAACGCCAGTCAACTGCTGTTTGTGTGTGAGAAATCGGGTGGAAACTTTCCTCATGTCACCACGTTGTAGGTGTCGCCACCGGCGCCAACCTTGTGTGAATGCTCCGAAAAGCTAATCATTTGCATATCACAGCATCTTCTTCCTGTCGGTTAAATTTCGCGTCTGTAGCACTTCATGGCGTAGCAATTTTAATGGCCAGTAGTGTAGTTTGATAGCATCGAACGTTTTATGGAATTTTGTCGATAATCCATATATTTCAGAAGCTATTATATCAAAGAAAACGTATAGAGAAATAGAAACAAACACTTATTACAACAGTGCCCTTCTTATACACAGTAAGAGATTGATATATTCCTGGATAACATGATAGCAAGTTATTGTATAAGAGAGAGAGAGAGAGGTTGCTTTAGCTATCTTTTTCGCATGTCTGCATGAGATATAAAACGTAACACTAACTCCGAAAATCTCTCTCGCACACACAAATTTACGAGCGTGCACACATATCAACAGCGCAGTTTTTCACTGTTCACAGTGTATGTTCGGTCACTTTTACGTGGCAGTCGTAAACAGGGGGTGTTCCGATGAATAGTTGCTTAAGATACCGGTGGAGATCGGTACTGAACTACCACGTAACGACAGTGCCAACCGCAGCTAACAATTGCGCTCTAGCCGTTACCAAATGATTTATGTGATCCGCTTTGCTTTGACTTGTGCTTCCTGGTTGTTTCTTTTTCTTATTTTGAAATGAGCGCAGAGAGCAATCTTGCTCTATCACAGGGTTCTAATATGACTCTCACAACACTTGATGGAATCAGCGAGCCATATATCCATTATTACGTCGGTTCTGCCTTCCCAGAGGCACAGAACACTGACGCAGGCTGCCAGCCCTGGAAGAGGGAGGCGTGGCTTGTCCCCCGACTCTGCTCTTCTCCTCTCGACAGCCAGAACTACTCATTTGTTTTATGTTCATGGGCGACTGCCAGAAAAGTGTCTGCTAAAACATGAGTGTCAGTACGAGAAATAATAGAGCATGTATAAATCGTTCGAAACTGGTTTTTGACGAACAAATTTAATCAAATTACCAACATTTAAAACTAAAAGCATTGTTCTCAGAAAAAGCAGCAAATCCATGACTCTGGAACGACAGCTTCAAAATAATTAGTAGGAACGATACTGTAAATCGATTCGTCGCTCCTTCTTGTTGGCAAATAAATCTGTCATCTCAGGCTGAAATGTTCAATTTTACACACGAATAACTTTCCACAGGATAGCATCCCTAAGGCACTGAGTCATTCTCCAATAAATGGCTCTGAGCACTATGGGACTCAACTGCTGTGGTCATTAGTCCCCTAGAACTTAGAACTACTTAAACCTACCTAACCTAAGGACATCACACACATCCATGCCCGAGGCAGGATTCGAACCTGCGACCGTAGCAGTCGCACGGTTCCGGACTGCGCGCCTAGAACCGCGAGACCACCGCGGCCGGCGAGTCATTCTCCATTCGTGGTGTTTCGTAGGAACGTTGTAATTCTCTTGAGCATTGAAAAGCACCGCTCAGATTCTGAGGTCGAGACAGGTGACGTGATCAGCAGTTTCAAAAACTTTATCAGTCGCGTCAAATGTCTCACGAAATTCATCCTCTAGAATCAGCGAAAGAAACGGAACTGTTCCACGAACTGCTCTCAACTTAGGCATAGCATATAAGACTTGAAGCTCACCCTTCAACTTCCTTTTTTCCAGAAATGTATATGTGTCTTTAATTTCAAGGTATTTCTCTGGAAAATCTGTGATGTATTTCTGAAACTGATTTACATCAAATAAGTTGGCTCCAATGAGGTGTCCAGTGAACTGAAAAGTAATTTTATTTCAGGAAGGACGGCATCGCACACTTCCAAAGCATCTGTTTTTTTTTTATGCACATTAAGAATACGTGGCTTCATGGCGTTTCGTTACTTTCGAAGCTAATCTCGTTAAGGGTGAAGTCAATGTCATCTCTGATGTTTTGTATTACCGCTTCAAATTTCAAGTTGTCTTACATTCCTGTGGTTGGTTCGGTTGTCTTCTGAAGCTGATTAAAAAGTACGTCTGCATGAGGCATTATAGAAAAATGATAGCCAGCAAATGAATTCGTTGTCCTGCAGTCTTTATATGTACGAACCAGCTTTTTCGGTAGTAGAAGATAGTGTTATGCTCTCACTTGTTTCAGCGACTTCCATAACAGTAATAAGATTTTACCCTGTTTTCAGCCGCGCGGAGCGGCCGCGCGGTTTGAGGCGCTACGCACGGACTCTGTAGCACCTCCCGCCCTAGGTTCGAGTCCTGCCTCGGGCATTTGTGTGTGTGTGTGTGTGTGTGTGTGTGTGTGTGTCGTGTGTGTGTGTTGTTCTTAGCATAAGTTAGATTAAGTAGCGAGTAAGTCTAGGGACCGATGACCTCAGCAGTTGGTTTCTCACACACACTTGAACTTTTGAACAACCTGTTTTCAAAAACATCTTTTGCTACTCGCGAATGGTAATTTCATCTCGTCACACACACACGGGGCAAGTTTATTTGAATAATGCTATGCAACACTTTTGATCTCCGTGGCCAGTTAGGAAAGAAAGCTGCGCAAAAAACATGCGGGCTTTGTGATTAACAGAGGGTGCCGTAGACATGACGTTGAACTGATGCGCATAACAATGGATGTAGTTTCCATTTGAATATTTGTCTTTAGTTAATTTCTGAACCCCATTCCGACTTGAGACTCATAACGTTTGCACCATCGGAACTCTGAGCTATTGCCGCGCGGGATTAGCCAGGCGGTCTAGGGCGCTGCAGTCATAGACTGTGCGGCGAAGGTTCAAGTCCTCCCTCGGGCTTGGGTGTGTGTGAGTTTGTCCTTAGGATACTTTAGGTTAAGTAATGTGTAAGCTTAGGGACTGATGACCCTAGCAGTTAAGTCCCATAAGATTTCACACACATTTGGACATTTTTGAACTCTGAGCTATTAGTTTTGCTCAGTCATCGCCAATTAATGGTTCAATTTCCTTCAGAATACTCTCAGCTGTAGTATGAGCATTCTGACTTTCTGGATTAACAAAGTTCCAAAATCTTTCAACAGGTTTTCCCTCAACAACATAACGCAAAACAATAACCATTTCAAATCTGTGCTTTCATCCGCGATTACTGCAACATAATCGGCACGTTTTATTTCTTTACGAACTTCATCATGGTACACTTCCAATATGGGTTGCAGTTGTTCATTCTGAACAGTCTTAGAAATGCCTTTGAACACTCATGCTTGAATGAGATGAAGATCTTCATCAAGTTCCGTGCTGAACTGAATTAGCTCACGAAAAACCCTCTTATTTTGAGAGGCATCAGATTCATCGTGCCTCCTGAGAGCCAGTTCCAAAGCACCACAGAAGCGAATACAGTTTACAATTAAATTCAATATACATCTATTCTTTTCTACACGTTTGTTGTGGCTGTCAATTACTTGTCTATATTGCGAATCTAATTTCTGCTGGATGTTGGTTTTGCCTAGAAATGAAAGACTAAGCACATTATTCATGTGTCGCTTTGACGTTTCATGTACTTTCATTTTATACCATGTATGCCCAATATCAGCTGTTCCGGTCTTACATCAATGAACGTCTCCCCCCCCCCCCCAAATAACACAAGGAAAACAAAAAACAGCGTTGCTTTCTTCACAACCACAAATCCATTTCTTCTTTTGGTAAATTTCTGAACTGAACTTCCGGCATCGATTTTTTGTTTGCTGCTACAGATTCAGATTTGGGAGTGGCCTACATAGTGTTTTTTATCTGAGAGTCCTGTCGCTACATGGCGTTATTAATAACTCATTTACTTTGTTCATGTTTGCTATTTTCATAGTCAGCTGAATTTTCCCTTATAGATAACACTGTGCTGACAGCTATATATCATCAATTCCTGACCTCGCAATAACTACAACGTGTTTCTACAGAACTGCGTTACACGAACGTAACGAGTTTAAACAGAAATACTATACCTTTGTTTGGAAATCAGATGCTCAACATGTGGTTAATGCGTTAGTTTTTTTGTTCTGTAGCAATAGTCCTGCTGCTGTGAGATTACCAGTATTGAAATAATACCTCTTAGTTCCAAAATCTAAGGGCATAATAATATTCAAATTACATGTAGCTATTTATAACGATATTTAAGTGTATTATTTCTGTATTCGATTTAATTAAGCATTAATTAGCGTTTAGGAATGTATTAGCATTAACTTGCAGTAAGATTATAAAACTTGATTACAAGAAACCTGCACCCGGATGTGTTCTAACATGATCGTTAGATGACAGATCGTGCTTCTATAGGTCGTAGAGAACCTCTGTAATTGCTTTATAAGTATAGGTCCTGCACTTTACTGCCCTCTGTCGGAAGCTCTCAGCCAAACTAGCTGTAGCTCTGCCTCCACCATAAGAAGCGTGTAGAAACCAAGGGTCGACTGCAAGCCAAGGCACGCTCCGGACTCCGCCTCCTCGAGCACCTTTCTGGCCGCACATGGGGTCTGGACCCCTCCACCGTCCTCCACACCTATAAATCGCTCATCCGCTCTATCCTCTGCTACGCCCATCCCGCCCGGATCGCCGCCCCTCCTACCTTCTACAAATCCCTTCAAGTCCTGGAACGCCATGTGCTCCGCCTCGCCTATCGCATCCGCCTCCCCTCTCCCACACGGATTCTCTATGACTTAATTCCGTTCCCACACCTCCTCATTTTCCTCGAACGGATACGGATCCTTTACACCTCCAGCAAACTTGATCCCCCTCACCCGCTTGTCTCTGTCATCCTTTCCCACCCCCGTCCGCTGCCGCACCTGTACTCCCACATCCCAACTGCTCTCTATCTCTCCATACTCCATACCCTTGCCCCTCCCTGATGATGCCCCCTCCATCTATCCCTCCTACCAACTTTGATCCTCCCCTTCCTCCCCCTGTGTTTTTCCTCCAGGGCACCCTCTTTCCCTTCTCTCCCTCCTCTCTTCTTCCCTCCCTCCCCTCCTCCCCCAGGCTTCCACAACACCCCCTCCCCTCTCCCCTCCCCCTCTATGCCTCTCCCACTGGTATCAACCCCTTTCCCCTCTCCCTCCCACCTGCACCTCTTCCCTTTGGCAGGTCCACGACTTTGTGCGTGAACAGTGCATCTTCGTGTGCTGGAGATCGTCGCCAGTGCTCGTGTGTGTCTTCACGTCAGTGCTTCAGTGTCTCTCCGTTTGTGCTCCTCTGTTCACGTGTGTAAACTCGTTCTTCCCCGTAGTGTATAGTGACGAACGTTTTTTATCCAAACAGTGCGCCCGTGAACGGCTTCATTTATTTTACTATGTCTGTCTCCCGTTTTTGTCCACCGTGTTTGTTTGTTTTTCTGTCTTTCTGTTTCCTGTATGTGATCACTGTGGCCGAAGAGCGGCATACATAGGCCGCTGCCGGCCTACCTTTATTGTAAAGGTATTAAAATAACAATAAGGGCCGAGCCTTTCACATAGCGCTTATGAGGACAGACCGTGCCAACCTGCAGTTGGCTCCAAGCTTCAGAAGACTACCGCGGGAGCGCGCGCCGCGGCGAAACGCACCTTTTCAAATTAGGAAATACATACTGAGAAACAATGTTTTATGCACAGTTCGCACATATTTCTATTTCTTTCTTTTTTATACAAGTGGTGGCATGGCACAGCGGCACTAGCTCAGAAGCCGCCCCTGATAGTACTGATATTAATAGTTATTATTATGAGGACACTGCTGACTGCATTTTCGGTAGAGTAGAGAAACTTCGGCGAAATAGGTCAACATCCGTAACAAAAGAAGGATATAATGTGATCTACCGTCAGTGGGTGAAATAAGAAACCTCTCTGAAGATTGAAGAGTGAGACATGTGAAATGCCTATCTAAAGGCCTACGAAATTTAGATCACATAAGTGAAATCAAACCAATTTTCACGTAAATATACGAAGCTATGGGAAACATGTATACTGACATGGAGGCAACTGCATTCTAGAGGTCCCAGCAAGATGTGCAAGAGTGGAAGTCTCTTCAGAAATGCTGATGGACCATTACGAAAATCTCTTCTTATCCACAGGCTGAAGAACTTCTAAACCATTCAACGTCAGATGACAAGAAGGAAGACGTTGATGATTTACTGTAAACAACTTTCGGAGTAGACTGGCTAAACAAAGAGTTCTTAAGTTGGTATACATACATCATTCAGAACATATCCATGTTGTTCAACGCAGAGGTAGAGGAAATTGCTTGTGATTGTTTATAAGATGCTTGTTGTTTATATGTTTCAATGTAACAGTTACCTCAAAGAACCGTCCTCATAACAGATAATGATATTGTTACATCATTGTAGGGCTCATTCTGTGCTGGCGATCTGAAATGTTTTAAATAAATGTGAATCAATAGTAAAATCAGAACTTTCGGTAAAGCGCTGAATGTCAATGTTACAGATGCCAATGTATAACTTTTTCCTGGTATCACATATTAAATGTTTACAAATACGTAGCAGTATACAGTGAGAAGTAAGTTGTTTTCAAAAAACAAAATACATACTTTTGAAAATGGTTCAAAGCTGAACATTTCCAAATGGTTCATGCAAATGACAACATGTCCATATTTAAATGGACTTTTTAAAGGTTTATTTTCATTGTAGATTTAATTTACGGACACGAACTGCCTTTTTGCACAAAAGTAAAGGCGTCTGCATTGCAGTATGTTATTTTCATTCATATATGTGCCTGAAATAAGTTTTATGTTGATCGTGAAAAATTGCTTTTAGCTGACATGTTCGTCTTTGCATGTCACTTCGTCATTTTTACTGCCCATGGAGTAAAACTACAACATCAAGCGTGTCGCTTTAATTTATCACTTCTTTGGTACTGAATCTATTTGCAACACATTTTGCAGGCGGTATCCACACATATGACTGAATTTACCTGCAAAACTATACCCTAATGTTTTCGTTTTCCGTCGTTCTTTAGTTGCTGCAAGATTCATGAAGGTGTGTTCTGTCTATGCAACTAAATGAAAGGCAGTTTGCTTTTTGCCGTATGCGTTTCGCTTCTTTTATTTGGGAAGAATCTTCAGTGGCCTGTAAATAATGTTTCTTTTTGTACGTATAACATATGTATTATGTAGTAGTCACAGTATGTTACTATATTATATTTTGTCATGTATTTCTCTTGTTTTTCAGATTAGAAACAACTTTTGTAGCACAAATATCGTGATGTTAAATTATCGTTTGATGTCAGTTACGATTTCCAGTGGTGTTAATCCATATTAGTCAACTGGATATCTTAAGTATGGACTAACATGGACTAAGAACACAGGAAATCGGGTATGGACTAATACAGACTAATAACACTGGAAATCGTAAATGGCCCCCAATGGTAATTTAACGTCACGATATTTGTGCTACTAAACTTGTTTCTAATCTGAAAAACAAGAGAATAACATGACAAAATCTATCATAGGAATGCATTGTAACTACTATATAATGCATTTATTATAAGTATAAAAAGAAACATGTATTACAGGCCACTGAAGATACTTGACAAATAAAAGAACTGAAACGCGTGTGGCAAAAATCAAACTGCGTTTCATGTAGTTGCATAGACAGAACACACCTCCATGAAAATCATATCGTTTTATGACACTTAATTCCGGATATATGATGTCATAAACATCGATTTGCGTGAAAAATTACTTCTTAAAATGTAGCTGTTTTATACATGGAAGTTCGATTCTTTAATGACTCGGATGTGGGGGACTGAGAGGTCTATAATAGAGATAGTCGATTTACGTAGACTTAAATAAAGTGAAACAAACTTTAAATCAAGTGACGGTTTTATTTTCATTACTGATATCAGTTTTTAAAAATCTGGAACTTTAAATATGAAATTATAGAACAGATTATCAGAAAAGTGTGAACAGTACCCAAAGTGCAATTGTATTTTCGGCCAGCACTCACATGTTGTGTGTCTGCGGCCAACCTAAATATAAGCACGCAGTAGATATTTCTAACCAAGTGCTTATGTTTCATAAGATCATGAGATCATTCAGATCTCGAAATTTAAAAAAGGTAAAAATATTATGGTAATGACTACAATTTTTAACCATCCGTTGGAACCTGGCCAGATTAATAATCTCTTAATTAAAAATATAACGATATTTTTCAGTTGTTGGTGCCGTATCATGTTTTGGCAGTTGTGACGTGCTTTTTTTTTTTTATTTCGAGACAGGTTATTGCCCAGACTATCAATATACTGCCAAGCTTCATTTTTGGTAGACACCTTTTTGTCTGTTAACTCAGTAATTGTTGCACTTAGATTGTTCTAAACAACAACACAAAAACAAGTAAGTCGAATTGTGAAACCTAGAGTATCCCAGGTGAACGAATTGCGAACGAAACCTTGCGAAGGATGGTGAAGCATCGCAAATGTTTTCCTGTACTAATTGCGTCGGCGGCAACCACACCGATATTTCAATTGTTTAAAGTGTTGAAACCTAGTCACGCGGCCAAAATTCTGGGTAAATGATAAAAAATCTAATAAATCGACACTAGGATCATTCGATAAGACACCTGCTATATATTACTGATATGGGTACAAGTATCAATTGAAAAACATCGGGTGAACAAGTACCGTATCGTGATGAAAGTACTCGACACTAAGGAGAATCGATACTTCTTCCATGTTCCTAGGCACGAGTCGATTCCAGACTGATCACTCGAGCTACTACTGAGATAATGATTCATTTGTACTCAAAACCATTTTCTTCTATCTACAATATCTATCTTCTATAATCGGATAAAATTAGATCTATGAGAAAGTATAACGCTAAGTTCAGATTCAGAAACTAAACTGAGCAGTGGCTGATATTAATCAAGATATCTCTTAGGTGAAACAGAACTTACACCAATCTATGTAGATGGTTGCACAACCCTGCTGGTCGTAGTGAATTACTTATTTTCAAGCAGGTCACTTTCGGTATTTGAATCTATCGACAGCATGAAAAATTTACCTAACACTACTTCTGACAGCACCTCACACTGAGAGACTTTCTTCTACATTGAAAATAATAATGTGTTTCCTCAGGTCGACGTTGTCTCCATTTATCTTTGATTAATGCTCAATAAGATATCTGTGTTGAAATGAGAGACATCTTCAAGGACTTCGCGAAGTGTACAACTCGAAAAGTATATCTTCTGTAAATACGTCAGTTTTCAAATTCAATGACTTTTTCCAATCAGTTTTCTGACTGTTTTAATGCGGCCCGTCTTGAATTCCTGTTTTGTGCCAGCTTCTTCATCTCAAAGAAACACTTGCGCTTCACGTCCTCAATTATTTGTTGGATCTATTAATTCCAATCTCTGACCTCCCCTACAGTTTTTACCCTCTACAGCTCCCTGTAGTGCCACGAAATATATTCCCCGATGTCTTAACAAATGTCCTATCAGCCTGTCCCCTATTAATGAACGTAATAGATGTAGGTTGTTAGGCGGTATCATTTTCCACCACAAATTCTTCTCATACAATCGACGTTTCAATCCTTCTTCAGGGAGTTTTGGTGTCTACAATCAGCTGAACCCTCAGCTAACGGGCAACACAAGATACTAGAAGATTCTGAAGAAGACCTCAGCAGAGGTCTCGAAACGTCAATGGCGACAGAAACATGTTTCATAGTTTTGTTGTCCCTCAAAGCAGTGACTAGTATTGCATATAACCCGTTGCCAGCGACATGGAAGTCATAGGACACGCATAGCAGCGCCATTTATGTTGATATTTCGAGTGGACCAATCTATTGTCCAACGAATCTCTAACACTTCTGAAGCGAATGCCATGAAGTGCTTCTTTCATCTTAAGAATCAAGTTGAAGCCAGAAGCGCATACATACGGGGAGCGTGGTGCGTGGTACAGCACTTTGCAGCCCATTGAGCGAATAAATCTGTCGCAACTTGCGCCTTATTTGCGCAACCATTGTCCCGCAAAATGATGGGCGGGTCTTGCAGAAAGTGTCGCCGCTTCTAATTCTCAGTTTTTCATTTTTGGAACATAGCCTGTGACTAACTATCATGGAATGCAGTATCAACAGTCGACGTCTTTACACGCAGAACCATCTTCCATAATAGGCTGTAATTCCTTGTAAAGTTAACTGCTCATGCACAGTGGGACCGGCATGTGCTGACGGATAATGACTGACTTGTGCTATGTTGTCGGTTGCCGCTCTCTCTTTGTGCCCTTTGCCTTTTCCAATGGAGAGCTTTTGCTTCCCTAACACAGAGGGATTTCCCACTGGCATCTCATATTCTATCATTACAATTCTGATTATCAGCCCTATACGATGGCCAATAAACTACGTACTTTAGAAAATGATAATATTCTGCCAAAAGTTACAAATTGACATAAATGTTAACAATGTACACTGTTATTTGGAGAAAGAGAAACACCAAGATCGAGATATTTGATCTTAATGAAATTTCTTCCACGGACTAAGGACATGAAACTATACAAATGATTAGCATTACGGGCATATGTGCACGTTGTGGCCGGCCTGTTGTAGCCGAGCGGTTCTAGGCGCTTCAGTCCGGAACCGCGCGACCGCTACGGTCGCAGGTTCGAATCCTTCCTCGGGCATGTATGTGTGTGATGTATTTAGGTTAGTTAGGTTTAAGTAGTTCTAAGTTCTATGGGACTGATTACCTCAGATGTTAAGTCCCATAGTGCTCAAGGCCAGTTGAACCATTTAGCACATTGTGACTGTGGAAATTCAGTTGGAGTAGTGCCACCACTTCCTCTAATCAGAGCAGCTAGACGCCCTGGCATGGAATCAAAGAGTGTCTGAATATGCTACTGGGGAATACTCTGCCACGCGGTTTGTAGGCGCGTCCACAGAGCATCAACTGCGGCTGCGGGAGGACCTGAACGAACAAGGTGCCGACCAACCATATCTCAAATATGATCGATGGGCGACATGTCAGGCGAACGGGCAGGCCAGGGAAGCAGTGCTACCCGTCATTCTTCGAATAAAGCTTCCACATTGCTCGTCACATGCGGCCTGGCATTGTCCACCTGAAATATGACATATGAAACGGCCTGAACGCAGTGCCTCGGGCAGTAAACCTCTGCGATGTAGCGGTAGCTGTTCAGATTGCCGTCAAGACGTAGGCGGCGAGATCGTGTGTTATAGACAGTAACAGCCCAAACGATCACACTTAGCGTTTTTCCTCTATGCCGCTCAACAACACAGTCTGTCGGATTGCGTTCACCATTACAGCCTCGAACGCGTATGCGGCCATCACTGTAGGGCAAGCTGAAGTGGGACTCTTCCGAAAACACTACATTTTGCCAATCAGCACGACGGTGTCGTCGTTCATGTGCCTATTGCAGCCTGTGGCGTTGGTGGGTTCTGGTCAGTGGCACCAGAGCAGCCCGCAGAGGACGGCGTCGGCGTCACACGACCGCTGAGGACATGTCCACACTGGTAACACTGCTCCAACACCGCGTGTCCTTTACTGCCAACCGTACAAGATAGTGGTGGTGTGATCCTGTGGTCACACTGTGTCGTCTAGAACTCAGTAGGCGCTGAAGCAGAGTACCCTGAGCGAGCCTCGATGTCACGGGACTACAGACCCGTCTCCCGGAGGCCAATAATTCTGCCCCATTAGAATCCACTCACATGCTGTGACGTCGGCGAGACATAGTGGCACTGCGTTACAAGTTTCCACTTCGTATGACGGCTCCGCACCGACTGAGCGCTGCATAGCAGTGACGTCACACAAAAGAGGGTGCTGCTGGACCTATATGGACGTCACTTTTCTGCCATTTAAAACACTTATTATTGATACCTCATAAATTGGTAAGAGATGGAACTGATCCCCCTTGGTGCACAAAACAGGTCCGAACGCTGTTGGAGAGGCAACGGAAAAAGCATGCGAAGTTCAGAAGAACGCGAAATCCCGAAGATTGGCTAAAATTTACAGACGCGCGGAATTTGGCACGGACTTTAATGTGAGATGCCTTTAATAAGTTCCACAACGAAACATTGTCTCGAAATTTGGTAGAAAATCCGAAGAAATTCTGGTCGTTTGTAAAGTACACAAGCGGCAAGATGCAGTCAATACCTTCGCTGCGCAGTGCCGATGGTACTGTTACCGACGACTGTGCCGCTAAAGCGGAGTTATTGAACGCAGTTTTCCGAAATTCCTTCACCAGGGAAGATGAATGGAATATTCCAGAATTTGAAACACGAAGAGCTGCTAGCATGAGTTTCTTAGAAGTAGATACCTTAGGGGTTGCGAAGCAACTCAAATCGCTTGATACGGGCAAGTCTTCAGGTCCAGATTGTATACTGATTAGGTTCCTTTCACATTACGCTGATACAATAGCTCCCTACTTGGCAATCATATACAACCGCTCGCTCATCGATAGATCTGTACCTGCAGATTGGAAAACTGCGCAGGTCGCACCAGTGTTTAAGAAGGGTATTAGGAGTAATCCATCGAACTACAGACCTATATCATTGACGTCGGTTTGCAGTAGGGTTTTGGAGCATATACTGTATTCAAACATTATGAATCACCTCGAAAGGAACGATCTATTGATACGTAATCAGCATGGTTTCAGAAAACATCGTTCTTGTGCAACGCGGCTAGCTCTCTATTCGCACGAAGTAATGGCCGCTATCGACAGGGGATCTCAGGCTGATTCCGTATTTCTAGATTTCCGGAAAGCTTTTGACACCGTTCCTCACAAGCGACTTCAACTCAAGCTGCGGACCTATGGGGTATTGTCTCAGTTGTGCGACTGAATTCGTGATTTCCTGTCAGGAAAGTCGCAGTTCGTAGTAATAGACGGCAAATCATCGAGTAAAACTGAAGTGATATCAGGTGTTCCCCAGGGAAGCGTCCTGGGACCTCTGCTGTTCCATATATATAAATGACCTGGGTGACAATCTGAGCAGTTCTCTTAGGTTGTTCGCAGATGATGCTGTAATTTACCGTCTAGTAAGGTCATCCGAAGACCAGTATCAGTTGCAAAGCGATTTAGAAAAGATTGCTGTATGGTGTGGCAGGTGGCAGTTGACGCTAAATAACGAAAAGTGTGAGGTGATCCACATGAGTTCCAAAAGAAATCCGTTGGAATTCGATTACTAGATAAATAGTACAATTCTCAAGGCTGTCAATTCAACTAAGCACCTGGGTGTAAAAATTACGAACAACTTCAGTTGGAAAGACCACATAGATAATATTGTGGGGAAGGCGAGCCAAAGATTGCGTTTCATTGGCAGGACACTTAGAAAATGCAACAAGTCCACTAAAGAGACAGCTTACACTACACTCGTTCGTCCTCTATTAGAATACTGCTGCGTGGTGTGGTATCCTTACCAGATGGGATTGACGGAGGACATCGAAAGCGTGCAAAAAAGGGCAGCTCGTTTTGTATTATCACGTAATAGGGGAGAGAGTGAGAGAGTGTGGCAGATATGATACGCGAGTTGGAATGGAAGTCATTAAAGCAAAGACGTTTTTCGTCGCGGCAAGATCTATTTACGAAATTTCAATCACCAACTTTCTCTTCCGAAAGCGAAAATATTTTGTTGAGCTCAACCTACATAGGCAGGAATGATCATCAAAATAAAATTAGAGAAATCAGAGCTCGAGCAGAAAGGTTTAGGTGTTCGTTTTTCCCGCGCGCTGTTCGGGAGTGGAATGGTAGAGAGATAGTATGATTGTGGTTCGGTGAACCCTCTGCCAAGCACTTAAATGTGAATTGCAGAGTAATCATGTAGATGTAGAAGCAGAGTGCCTTGAACGAGCCCCGATGTCACGGGACTACAGACCCGTCTCCCGGAGGCCAATAATTCTGCCCCATTAGAATCCACTCACATGCTGTGACGTCGGCGAGACATAGTGGCACTGCGTTACAAGTTTCCACTTCGTATGACGGCTCGGCACCGACTGAGCGCTGCATAGCAGTGACGTCACACAAAAGAGGGTGCTGCTGGACCTATATGGACGTCACTTTTCTGCCATTTAAATCACTTATTATCGTATCGCTGTTCTACAGGTCCTCTTATCGTAGCGTTCTGCAGACCATTGCTCGTGGGCGTTTCACTTTTTACAAACAGCAGCGTATATACAACATACAGGAAAAGTTAAAAAAAAAAAACAAGCGAAAATTGCAAGTGTCATGAAAAGTAGGAGGTATAAGTTCATGTTCGCTGAACGCGTGTTAAATTGTCTCTTCATTGTTATAATAAGATGTATTGACGCCAGCCACAACAGAAATGCTTTCTCTTCCTGAGTGGTAGCCAATTTGAAGACAACAGCAACTGCACTTCTGACAGCGAGTACACGAACTACAGACACAGAAGTGAAACTTATGAACAAGAAACTTATCATTATCCATCACTGCAGACGATTGCTAATTGTGCATGTCGTTTAGATAAAGAAAAAAATCAACTTTACTTTAACATCATTCATGTCGAGTAAGTAGAAATAAAAAAAGAAATGACGTCCAGAGGAACTGACTCAGCATATAGAAAATTAAAAGCAGGGGCGGTATATTACGAGTGCAATGTTAATTCCACTGTTAAATGCAGAGGAGAGTTCGGATAGGTGGAAAGAGGCTGTTCTGAAGTAGCGGCTGATAATGGAATCAAGACTGAAGAAATATCAAGACGCATTCATAGGATATGGCAACCTGGAGAAAGCGTTAAAATTGTGCAAGATGTTCTGTATCCTGAGAAATCAGGGGCAAGGTACAGGGAAACATGGGTAGCGTACAATATGTGCAAGAAACAAGACCCAAAATAAGACTGGAAAACCAAGAACGAAGTGCACGAATTAAAAAGGGGTAAGACAGGGATGTAGTATATCACCCAACTGTTTAATCTGTACGTCGAAGAAGCAGTAATGGAAATAAGAGAAAGGTTCAAGACAGGGATTAAAATTCAAGCTGAAACGATATCAATGATAAGATTCACTAATGACATTGCTATCCTCAGTGAAAGTGAAGACGAATTACAATGTGTCTTGAGTGGAATAAAAATTGTACGAACTACACAATATCGATTCAGATTAACTCGATGAAAGACGAAAATAATTAGAAGAAGCAGAAATGAAAGCAACGAGAAACTTAACGTCGTAATTGGTGATCACAACGCAGATGAAGTTAAGAAATTCTGCTACCTAGGCAGCAAAATAACCAATGACGGAGCCGGTCGGGTGGCCGAGCGGTTCTAGGCGCTACAGTCCGTGCGACCGCTACGGTCGCAAGTTCGTATCCTGCCTCGGGCATGGATGTGTGTGATGTCCTTACGTTGGTTAGGTTTGAGTAGTTCTAAGTTCCAGGGGACTGATGACCTCCAAAGTTAAGTCCCATAGTGCTCAGAGCCATTTAAACCATTTGAACCAATGACGGACGAAGGAAGAAGGACATAAAAAGCAGACTAGCACTGACAAAAAGGGCATTCCTGGCCAAGAGAAGTCCACTAGTATCAAACATAGGCCTTAATTTATGGAAGAAATTCTTGTAAATGTACATTTGGAGCAAGCAGAATCGGCGAGGAAAGGACTATATGGAAAGTACTGGCAAAAAAAAAATAGACAGGATGATAGGACATCTATTAAGATATCAGGGAAGTACTTCCGTGGTACTAGAGAGAGCAGTAGAGAGTAAGGACTGTAGAGGAAAACAGAGATTTGGATACATACAGCAAATAATTGAGGACAGAGGCTGCAAGGACTACTCTGAGATGAAAAAGGTTGGCACAGGAGAGGAATTCGTGATGGGGGGCTTCAAACCACTGAGAAGACAGATGACTCAAAAAAAACGCCTGAG